>NC_068355.1:69172631-69187631 GCF_020536995.1 Dreissena polymorpha | reverse complement strand
CGCAAGGATCACCCAGTTGACCCTCATGGGGGTGTTGCTATATACGTTAATGAAACAATTGCTTTCAAACGGAGACATGATCTCGAATTAAATAATGTCGAATCTATATGGATTAAAGTCTTCCCATTTAAAAATAAATCCATTCTTTTCGGCGTGTTTTATAGACCACCTAGTGCGGATAGATCATATATGCTTTCAATTGAAAATTATATAGGGCTAGCCAGAGAAACGCTTATAAATGATATAATAATAACAGGTGATTTCAATATAAATGCTCTCGCCGAATTATCAGCACGAAAAGTTAACGAATTATGTCTACAATATAACCTTACTCAGCTTATTCACGAGCCAACACACTATTCTGAACATACATCTTCCATAATTGACCTTATCTTTGTAAGTAATCCGAATTCTGTATTACTCTCTGGAACAGACGTTCCGCTCTTAGACCAGTCTACTCGGTACCACTGTCCTGTTTTTATAACATTAAACTTTAGAAAACCGATATGTAAAACATGTTCTCGACATATCTGTCGCTACGACATTGGAGACTATTCAAAACTATGACAATTAATAGCAGATACCAATTGGGATCTTCTTAAATGCGATAATGATGATATTTATGCAGAAAACATTACCAAAACAATTTTACAAATTGCAGGTTCATGTTTTCCTAACAAAAATGTTTGTATACGCTCTCGTGACCTTCCCTGGCTAAATAATAACATCAAGAAAAAAATCCGACAACGAAAACGTCGATATAGAAAAGCTCAACAATCAAATAGTGTTATGCTCTGGTCAAATTTCCGTTGTGTCAGAAATGAGGAAGTATTACTTTTACGTAACCAAACCAAAAACGATTATTTTAACAATATTGCACGTTAATTAAAGTCATCTGACCTTTGCGCTACGGACTGGTGTAAAACACTTCGAAAATTAATCCCTTCTAATATGAATACTTCAATTCCACCACTCTTCGATGATCAAGAACGTATCTTTGTAGCAAATGACTTATGCAAAGCTGACATGCTGAGTAGGTATTTTTAGCCAATGTCCAATCGACGAAAGCAACCACAACCTTCCACCAATGAACAACTCAAACGTTAACATTCTTCATAATATTCATATTACACAGGAAGAAGTAATTGACTCAATTAAATGCCTAAAGCTAGGAAAAGCATCCGGTCCTGATGGAATTGATAATAGAATCCTTAATGAGTCAATGTATCAATTAAGCTACCCATTGTGTGATCTTTTCAATTCTCGTCTTAATACTCAAAAAATGCTTTCTTGTTGGAAAGTTGCGAATGTATGTCCTATTTTTTAAAAGGGTGATCCATCCGTAGCGTCTAACTACATGCATCGACCTATATCATTGTTAAATACTATTGAGAAGGTCTTTGAGAGAATATTACATAAACACATTTTTAATTTTCTTCATTCAAATTCATTTGTTGCGCCCACCCAGTCTGGCTTCCTGCCTGGCGATTCGACTGTCGCCAACTCAGTCTGGCTTCCTGCCTGGCGATTCGACTTTCGCCAACTCAGTCTGGCTTCCTGCCTGGCGATTCGACTTTCGCCAACTCAGTCTGGCTTCCTGCCTGGCTTGCGCCCACCCATTCTGGCTTCCTGCCTGGCTTGCGCCCACCCGGTCTGGCTTCCTGCCTGGCTTGCGCCCACCCAGTCTGGCTTCCTGCCTGGCTTGCGCCCACCCAGTCTGGCTTCCTGCATGGCTTGCGCCAACTCAGTCTGGCTTCATGCCTGGCTTGCGCCCACTCAGTCTGGCTTCCTGCCTGGCTTGCGCCAACTCAGTCTGGCTTCCTGCCTGGCTTGCGCCAACTCAGTCTGGCTTCCTGCCTGGCTTGCGCCAACTCAGTCTGGCTTCCTGCATTTTTTACGCCAACTCAGTCTGGCTTCCTGCCTGGCTTGCGCCCACCCAGTCTGGCTTCCTGCCTGGCTTGCGCCCACCCAGTCTGGCTTCCTGCCTGGCTTGCGCCAACTCAGTCTGGCTTCCTGCCTGGCTTGCGCCCACCCAGTCTGGCTTCCTGCCTGGCTTGCGCCAACTCAGTCTGGCTTCCTGCCTGGCTTGCGCCAACTCAGTCTGGCTTCCTGCCTGGCTTGCGCCTACTCAGTCTGGCTTCCTGCCTGGCTTGCGCCCACCCAGTCTGGCTTCCTGCCTGGCTTGCGCCAACTCAGTCTGGCTTCCTGCCTGGCTTGCGCCAACTCAGTCTGGCTTCCTGCCTGGCTTGCGCCCACCCAGTCTGACTTCCTGCCTGGCTTGCGCCAACTGATTCTGGCTTCCTGCCTGGCTTGCGCCCACCCAGTCTGGCTTCCTGCCTGGCTTGCGCCAACTCAGTCTGGCTTCCTGCCTGGCTTGCGCCAACCCAGTCTGGCTTCCTGCCTGGCTTGCGCCCACTCAGTCTGGCTTCCTGCCTGGCTTGCGCCCACCCAGTCTGGCTTCCTGCCTGGCTTGCGCCAACTCAGTCTGGCTTCCTGCCTGGCTTGCGCCAACTCAGTCTGGCTTCCTGCCTGGCTTGCGCCCACTCAGTCTGGCTTCCTGCCTGGCTTGCGCCAACTCAGTCTGGCTTCCTGCCTGGCTTGCGCCCACTCAGTCTGGCTTCCTGCCTGGCTTGCGCCCACTCAGTCTGGCTTCCTGCCTGGCTTGCGCCAACTCAGTATGGCTTCCTGCCTGGCTTGCGCCCACTCAGTCTGGCTTCCTGCCTGGCTTGCGCCCACTCAGTCTGGCTTCCTGCCTGGCTTGCGCCAACTCAGTCTGGCTTCCTGCCTGGCTTGCGCCCACCCAGTCTGGCTTCCTGCCTGGCTTGCGCCAACTCAGTCTGGCTTCCTGCCAGGCTTGCGCCAACTCAGTCTGGCTTCCTGCCTGGCTTGCGCAAACCCAGTCTGGCTTCCTGCCTGGCTTGCGCCAGCTCAGTCTGGCTTCCTGCCTGGCTTGCGCCCACTCAGTCTGGCTTCCTGCCTGGCTTGCGCCCACCCAGTCTGGCTTCCTGCCTGGCTTGCGCCAACTCAGTCTGGCTTCCTGCCTGGCTTGCGCCAACTCAGTCTGGCTTCCTGCCTGGCTTGCGCCAACTCAGTCTGGCTTCCTGCCTGGCTTGCGCCGTCTCAGTCTGGCTTCCTGCCTGGCTTGCGCCAACTCAGTCTGGCTTCCTGCCTGGCTTGCGCCAACTCAGTCTGGCTTCCTGCCTGGCTTGCGCCAACTCAGTCTGGCTTCCTGCCTGGCTTGCGCCAACTCAGTCTGGCTTCTTGCCTGGCTTGCGCCAACTCAGTCTGGCTTCCTGCCTGGCTTGCGCCAACTCAGTCTGGCTTCCTGCCTGGCTTGCACCCACTCAGTCTGGCTTCCTGCCTGGCTTGCGCCAACTCAGTCTGGCTTCCTGCCTGGCTTGCGCCAACTCAGTCTGGCTTCTTGCCTGGCTTGCGCCAACTCAGTCTGGCTTCCTGCCTGGCTTGCGCCCACTCAGTCTGGCTTCCTGCCTGGCTTGCGCCCACTCAGTCTGGCTTCCTGCCTGGCTTGCGTCAACTCAGTCTGGCTTCTTGCCTGGCTTGCGCCCACTCAGTCTGGCTTCCTGCCTGGCTTGCGCCCACTCAGTCTGGCTTCCTGCCTGACTTGCGCCCACTCAGTCTGGCTTCCTGCCTGGCTTGCGCCCACTCAGTTTGGCTTCCTGCCTGGCTTGCGCCAACTCAGTCTGGCTTCCTACCTGGCTTTCGCCCACCCAGTCTGGCTTCCTGCCTGGCTTGCGCCAACTCAGTCTGGCTTCCTGCCTGGCTTGCGCCCACTCAGTCTGGCTTCCTGCCTGGCTTGCGCCAACTCAGTCTGGCTTCCTGCCTGGCTTGCGCCGTCTCAGTCTGGCTTCCTGCCTGGCTTGCGCCAACTCAGTCTGGCTTCCTGCCTGGCTTGCGCCAACTCAGTCTGGCTTCCTGCCTGGCTTGCGCCAACTCAGTCTGGCTTCCTGCCTGGCTTGCGCCAACTCAGTCTGGCTTCTTGCCTGGCTTGCGCCAACTCAGTCTGGCTTCCTGCCTGGCTTGCGCCAACTCAGTCTGGCTTCCTGCCTGGCTTGCGCCCACTCAGTCTGGCTTCCTGCCTGGCTTGCGCCAACTCAGTCTGGCTTCCTGCCTGGCTTGCGCCAACTCAGTCTGGCTTCTTGCCTGGCTTGCGCCAACTCAGTCTGGCTTCCTGCCTGGCTTGCGCCCACTCAGTCTGGCTTCCTGCCTGGCTTGCGCCCACTCAGTCTGGCTTCCTGCCTGCCTGACATAGAATCATTTGCTTGTCGAATTGCAGCTGATTTTTATGAAAAGGCACTCACACCAATAAGGTACTGAATATGTTGTGTGCATACATCTTAATATGTGTAATCACACATTCAAAGTTAAGTACACACCCTTTAACAAATGACAGACTCGCTGTACTGAACCTGTTTTCATAGAAGGCATACACTCTGATCTTATATAGAAGTACTTGCTGGAGTCAGTTATGTTATTGATCACCACCTTGTGAATATATTTTTCCTTGCAGAAATTTAATCCAAGAATGTATTGCCTATAACATTCCATTTTCAGCTCGTCAGATGTCCTGTGACTGCTATGTATCAAACAATTTTCAACGTCCTTTATAGAAATGTTTGGAAAGTTTTGTGGTTTGCTAGTCCAGCCACACGAAATATTTTCAAAAGATGAAATACTGTCACCATTCTCCGTGCATTCAGGCACACTACAACTGGAAGTTTTGCCATCGATTAAACCAAACTCACGCCTGAGAACTTCTAAGGCTCGAATAGCCAGTTCATGTTTTTTACCTGACACTTTCTGTTGTTAATTTCGTAAATAAAAGGCTATTTGAGTTTTTCTTAAATTCATGATGTCTTCAAATTCTGTTTGTTTACAATTAAAGCACGAAGACAGGTCCGTTGTAGTTAAAACGACAGAAATATATTACCGAGTTAAATTTAAACGTTCGCGGTCTTAAAAAGGATGTAAACATGACCTACCCGATTGGGAGACTACTCTAATTCACCTTAGTTTCGAAAAGACCGAATTCAATGAAGTATAATTTACCAAGACCTAGGATATTAACTCACATACATAATTTAAACTGTAATCACAATACATAGTATGCTTAGTCTAATAACATCTTGACTATCATCTTACAACTTCAATATAAACATAATTGATTATATTGTTTATTTAAAAAAAACCGATGACAATCTTTCGGTAATATATCCGATATACATGTAAGTGCGCGGTTGTATTAATCGACTAAGTTTATAGGGCGTTTTATGCTCAAAAAGTATCTCTACACTTTTATTAAAATTTAATATCTCATGTGGTATCCTAGCAACTATTGAAATTTGCCTTCAGCCGACATTGCCATCCATAATACACTACTTTTCTAGAGTATTGATGTTGCATAAGGGGCGTAGCGAAACGTCTGATTAACCTCATTTTTCTTGATATCTTGGAAAAGTATTAGTTGTTAACATTAACAGCAAGGAACGAACATATTCTTCTTTAGCTATCGTCGCATGTACGTTTTGTGCACATAATTTATCATAACGCGAATAAAGATACATATATTTGACGCAATCCAAATAAAACACAGGTTTATATTTTTACATATGTATCATAATAAGTATCTATAAATGAGTACTAATGTTGTATTGTATACCATTAGATGCAAAGCACTTTCATTCGTTTGAGAACAAAATCCATATACACATGCATACCAAATGTGAAGGTTACATCTGAAGCGACATAAAAGTCATGAGCATTTTTCGAAACGTAAACGCAGATTTCGAAACCTTAACGCGGACAGTAAGTTCAAGGTCAAGGTCAAGTGGGTCAAAATGTGTGTGCGTATGGAAAGGCCTTCTCCATATACACATGCATACCAAATATAAGGCTACATCAGAAGCGACATAGAAGCTATGAGAATTTTTCAAAAACTTAATGTAGATTTCGAAACCTAACACGGACCCCAAGTTCAAGGTTAAAGGGGCCAAAATTTGTGTGCGTGTGGAAAGGCCTTGTCCATATTTACATGTATACCAAATGTGAAGGTTACATCTGAAGCGACATAAGCATTATGATCTTTTTTTCGAAACCTAAACGAAGATTTCGAAACCTAAACGCGGACATTTATTCAAGGTCAAGGTTAAAGGGGTCAACATTTGTGTGCGTATGGAAAGGCCTTGTCTATATACACATGCATACCAAATATGAAGGTTACATCGGAAGCGAAATAAAAGTTATGAGCATTTTTCGAAGCCTTAACGCTGATTACAAAAAATAAACGCGGACATTAATTCAATGTCACGGTCAATGGGGTCGAAATTTGTGTGCGTATGGAAATGCCTTGTCCATCTAAACATGCATATCAAAAATGAAGGTTACATCTGAAGCGACATAGAAGTTATGAGCATTTTTCGAAACCTTAACGCAGATTTCGAAACGTAAACGCGGACCATTAGTTCGAGGTCATGGTCAAAGGGGTAAAAATGTGTGTGCGTATGGAAAGGCATTGCCCATATACACATGCATACCAAATATGAATAATACATCTGAAGCGACAAGTTATGAACCTTTTTCAAAAAAGTGTGACGGACAGACGGATAAACAGAAAGACATACAGACAGACGGACAGTGCGATCACTATATGCCCCCGAAATCATCGGTGACTTTCGGTGACCGAAACTTTACAGTGATGGTTGACAAAAGTCTAAACTTAAACTTGATAAAGCTGTAACTTTGCGAACAAACTGATACGTTATGCATCGGTAGGTTTGTGTTTGTGTGATCATCAATTAATATAACAAGTTAATAGGGATCATTTATTGAATCTCTGATTTTAAATATTTTTTTCATTTACATTGATTTAGACATTTTTCAATTATTTCACAATTGCTTGACAGTTTGCGCAACGATATTTATGTATGAAGGGTGCGTTGTGTCTATTTAATATTCTCTGTTAACCCATTACTAAAACTGATATGTCTTTAACGGTAATAACACCATTTCTCCTGTGACATGCGCACGGCCGTTAATCGCACGCGCCACATTTGTTTCAAATGCATCAATAAATGAGCCAATGCAACTTCCGAGTTGGCGCTGAGGCCCGGATGTTTTGAAATTTCATGGATAATTTTACAGGGTAATTTACGGTGGCATAGAGGTGGCATTCACTTCTCTTTTTTTGAATTGCTCTCCTCTTTTTTTCTAAATATTCTGTATGCATATATATAGCTGGTCAAAGCAGGCAAGGCTCTGATATAACATAACATACTACTATTAGTACTACTATTACTACTACTAATACGGCTGCTGTTGTTGTTGTTGTTGCTGCTGTTACTACTACTACTACTACTACTACTACTACTACAACTACTACTACTACTACTACTACTATTACTACTACTACTACTACTACTACTACTACTACTACTACTACTACTACTACTACTACTACTACTACTACTACTACTACTACTACTACTACTACCACTACTACTACTATTACTACTATCGCTACTGCTGTTACTGCTCCTCCTCCTTCTCCTCCTCCTACTATTACTACTGCTACTGCTGCTGTTGCTAGTAGTGGTAGTAGTAGTAGAAGTAGTAGTAGTATTAGTAGTAGTAGCAGTAGTAGTAGTAGTAGTAGTAGTAGTAGTAGTAGTAGTAGTAGTAGTAGCAGTAGTTTTAGCAGTCGTAGTAGTAGTAGTAGTAGTAGTAGTAGTAGTAGTAGTAGTAGTAGTAGTAGTAGTAGTAGTCGTAGTCGTCGTCGTCCATCGTCCGTTCTCCGGTCGTGGTCCGTCGGTCGTCACTCCGGCGTCGTTCGTCAGTCGTCCATCGTCCGTCCTCCGGTCGTCCGTCGGTCGTCCATCCGGCGTCGTCCGACGGTCGTCCCTCGTCCAACATCGGTCGTCCGTTGGTCGTCCATCAGTCGTCCCTCGGTCTTCCGTCAGTCGTCGTCCATCGGTCAGTCGTCGGTCGTCCGTTGGTCGTCCGTCGTCGAAGTGATAGTCGAAGTAGTTGTAGAAGTAGCAGTAAAAGTAGTAGCCGTAGTAGTAGTAGTAGGAGGAGGAGTAGGAGTAGTAGTAGTAGTAGTAGTAGTAGTAGTAGTAGTAGTAGTAGTAGTAGTAGTTGTAGTAGTAGTAGTAGTAGTAGTAGTAGTAGTAGTAGTAGTAGTAGTAGTAGTAGTAGTAGTAGTAGTAGTAGTAGTAGTCGTAGTCGTCGTCGTCCATCGTCCGTCCTCCGGTCGTGGTCCGTCGGTCGTCACTCCGGCGTCGTCCGTCGGTCGTACATCGTCCGTCCTCCGGTCGTCCGTCGGTCGTCCATCCGGCGTCGTCCGACGGTCGTCCCTCGTCCAACATCGGTCGTCCGTTGGTCGTCCATCAGTCGTCCCTCGGTCGTCCGTCAGTCGTCGTCCATCGGTCAGTCGTCGGTCGTCCGTTGGTCGTCCGTCGTCGAAGTGATAGTCGTACAAGTTGTAGAAGTAGCAGTAAAAGTAGTGATGTAGAAGTAGTAGTAGGAGTAGGATGTAGTAGAAAGTACGTAGTAGTAGTAGTAGTAGTACTAGTAGTAGGAGTAGTAGTAGTAGTAGTAGTAGTAGTAGTAGTAGTAGTAGTGTTGTAGTAGTAGTGTAGTAGTAGTAGAGTAGTAGTAGGTAGTAGTAGTAGTAGTCAGTAGTAGTAGTAGTAGAAATAGTAGTATTAGTAGTATAGTAGTAGTAGTAGTAGTAAGTGTAGTAGTAGTAGATGTAGTGTACGTAGTAGTAGTGTAGTAGTAGTAGTAGTAGTAGTGAGTTGTAGTAGTAGTAGGTAGTAGTTCGTAGTAGAAGTAGTAGTAGTGCGTAGTAGTAGTAGTAGTAGTAGGTAGTAGTAGTAGTAGTAGTAGTAGTAGTAGTCAGTAGTAGTAGTAGTAGTAGTAGTAGTAGTAGCAGTAGAAGAAGTAGGTAGTCGTGTAGTAGAAGAAGTAGTAGCAGCAGTAGTAGTTGTAGTAGTCGGTATTGAAGTAGTAGTAGTAGTAACAGCAGCAACAACAACAACATCAGCAGTAGTAGTAGCAGTGATAATAGTAATAAAAAAATAGTAGTATGTTAAATTAAGAAATAATCGACGGGTAACCGTTGGTTATTGCGGTAATAACCAACGGTATGGAGTTCCGATGCGTAGGAATTAAATCACGAGCGAGTAGCCCGAGTGGTTTGATAACAAGCATCGGAACGACAGATAGATGATAATTCTAGGTAACTATCATGTTGTCATGTATAAACCCAACATTTCCTCTCATATCATCATAATGATACCAAAACATATCATCATATTTGTTCATCGTCCTATTTGCATCTCTAACTTTCTTTTCTCTCTCAAATCTTATATTCCAATTTGTCGCCGTTCTGTAGCAAACAGCGTAGCAAATTTGTGACTTTAGTCTCGTCGAAGTATGATCGCATCACCATATGCAACAAACGTACCATCAGTTTCATGCTCATCTTGTCTTCCTTGGAACATATCACTATGATGTTAGTAAACAGAGACCATGCAACGCTGTCATGATTTCTTATAAATCACCAGCTAACTTTCCACTGATCGTACACGTATTTTATGTATGCCAACTATGGCTAAATGTTATTAGCCTCTTCTCATTACAAATTAATGTATACCAGTCTATACATAATGATATTATAATTCTCAAGGCGTTCTTAAATGTCTCTTGATCGTTTTAACATGTTGCTGGATATATATAGTTTTATTACGATCACGTGATATACATCCTAACCCAGGGCCTTCTTCGTTTGATGAATCTTTTAACAATGAGACAAACAGTTCTTCATCTATTAACAATTATTCAGCGCTAGCCGATTAAGCTTTGTTCATTACAATATCCTAAGTATTATGCAAAACCTTAATGTTCTATACACAGGTCTACGTGAATACTATATTATTGGTTTTACTAAAAACATGGTTAAATAGCTCTATCCCATCTACTGATATCCTTTTCGACGGCTTTCACCAGCCTATTCGCAAGGATCACCCAGTTGACCCTCATGGGGGTGTTGCTATATACGTTAATGAAACAATTGCTTTCAAACGGAGACATGATCTCGAATTAAATAATGTCGAATCTATATGGATTAAAGTCTTCCCATTTAAAAATAAATCCATTCTTTTCGGCGTGTTTTATAGACCACCTAGTGCGGATAGATCATATATGCTTTCAATTGAAAATTATATAGGGCTAGCCAGAGAAACGCTTATAAATGATATAATAATAACAGGTGATTTCAATATAAATGCTCTCGCCGAATTATCAGCACGAAAAGTTAACGAATTATGTCTACAATATAACCTTACTCAGCTTATTCACGAGCCAACACACTATTCTGAACATACATCTTCCATAATTGACCTTATCTTTGTAAGTAATCCGAATTCTGTATTACTCTCTGGAACAGACGTTCCGCTCTTAGACCAGTCTACTCGGTACCACTGTCCTGTTTTTATAACATTAAACTTTAGAAAACCGATATGTAAAACATGTTCTCGACATATCTGTCGCTACGACATTGGAGACTATTCAAAACTATGACAATTAATAGCAGATACCAATTGGGATCTTCTTAAATGCGATAATGATGATATTTATGCAGAAAACATTACCAAAACAATTTTACAAATTGCAGGTTCATGTTTTCCTAACAAAAATGTTTGTATACGCTCTCGTGACCTTCCCTGGCTAAATAATAACATCAAGAAAAAAATCCGACAACGAAAACGTCGATATAGAAAAGCTCAACAATCAAATAGTGTTATGCTCTGGTCAAATTTCCGTTGTGTCAGAAATGAGGTAGTATTACTTTTACGTAACCAAACCAAAAACGATTATTTTAACAATATTGCACGTTAATTAAAGTCATCTGACCTTTGCGCTACGGACTGGTGTAAAAACACTTCGAAAATTAATCCCTTCTAATATGAATACTTCAATTCCACCACTCTTCGATGATCAAGAACGTATCTTTGTAGCAAATGACTTATGCAAAGCTGACATGCTGAGTAGGTATTTTAGCCAATGTCCAATCGACGAAAGCAACCACAACCTTCCACCAATGAACAACTCAAACGTTAACATTCTTCATAATATTCATATTACACAGGAAGAAGTAATTGACTCAATTAAATGCCTAAAGCTAGGAAAAGCATCCGGTCCTGATGGAATTGATAATAGAATCCTTAATGAGTCAATGTATCAATTAAGCTACCCATTGTGTGATCTTTTCAATTCTCGTCTTAATACTCAAAAAAATGCTTTCTTGTTGGAAAGTTGCTAATGTATGTCCTTTTTTTTAAAAGGGTGATCCATCCGTAGCGTCTAACAACATGCATCGACCTATATCATTGTTAAATACTATTGAGAAGGTCTTTGAGAGAATATTACATAAACACATTTTTAATTTTCTTCATTCAAATTCATTTGTTGCGCCCACCCAGTCTGGCTTCCTGCCTGGCGATTCGACTGTCGCCAACTCAGTCTGGCTTCCTGCCTGGCGATTCGACTTTCGCCAACTCAGTCTGGCTTCCTGCCTGGCGATTCGACTTTCGCCAACTCAGTCTGGCTTCCTGCCTGGCTTGCGCCCACCAATTCTGGCTTCCTGCCTAGCTTGCGCCCACCCGGTCTGGCTTCCTGCCTGGCTTGCGCCCACCCAGTCTGGCTTCCTGCCTGGCTTGCGCCCACCCAGTCTGGCTTCCTGCATGGCTTGCCGCCAACTCAGTCTGGCTTCCTGCCTGGCTTGCGCCCACTCAGTCTGCTTCCTGCCTGGCTTGCGCCAACTCAGTCTGGCTTCCTGCCTGGCTTGCGCCAACTCAGTCTGGCTTCCTGCCTGGCTTGCGCCAACTCAGTCTGGCTTCCTGCATTTTTTTACGCCAACTCAGTCTGGCTTCCTGCCTGGCTTGCGCCCACCCAGTCTGGCTTCCTGCCTGGCTTGCGCCCACCCAGTCTGGCTTCCTGCCTGGCTTGCGCCAACTCAGTCTGGCTTCCTGCCTGGCTTGCGCCCACCCAGTCTGGCTTCCTGCCTGGCTTGCGCCAAACTCAGTCTGGCTTCCTTCTGCCTGGCTTGCGCCAACTCAGTCTGGCTTCCTGCCTGGCTTGCGCCTACTCAGTCTGGCTTCCTGCCTGCTTGCGCCCCACCAGTCTGGCTTCCTGCCTGGCTTGCGCCAACTCAAGTCTGGCTTCCTGCCTGGCTTGCGCCAACTCAGTCTGGCTTCCTGCCTGGCTTGCGCCCACCCAGTCTGACTTCCTGCCTGCTTGCGCCAACTGAGTCTGGCTTCCTGCCGTGCTTGCGCCCACCCAGTCTGGCTTCCTCCTGCTTTGTGCGCCAACTCCGTCTGGCTTCCTGCCTGGCTTGCGCCAACCCAGTCTGGCTTCCTGCCTGGCTTGCGCCCACTCAGTCTGGGCTTCCTGCCTGGCTTGCGCCACCCAGTCTGGCCTTCCTGCCTGCTTGCGCCAACTCAGTCTGGCTTCCTGCCTGGCTTGCGCCAACTCAGTCTGGCTTCCTGCCTGGCTTGCGCCCACTCAGTCTGGCTTCCTGCCTGGCTTGCGCCAACTCAGTCTGGCTTCCTGCCTGGCTTGCGCCCACTCAGTCTGGCTTCCTGCCTGGCTTGCGCCCACTCAGTCTGGCTTCCTGCCTGGCTTGCGCCAACTCAGTATGGCTTCCTGCCTGGCTTGCGCCCACTCAGTCTGGCTTCCTGCCTGGCTTGCGCCCACTCAGTCTGGCTTCCTGCCTGGCTTGCGCCAACTCAGTCTGGCTTCCTGCCTGGCTTGCGCCCACCCAGTCTGGCTTCCTGCCTGGCTTGCGCCAACTCAGTCTGGCTTCCTGCCAGGCTTGCGCCAACTCAGTCTGGCTTCCTGCCTGGCTTGCGCAAACCCAGTCTGGCTTCCTGCCTGGCTTGCGCCAGCTCAGTCTGGCTTCCTGCCTGGCTGCGCGCCCACTCAGTCTGGCTTCCTGCCTGGCTTGCGCCCACCCAGTCTGGCTTCCTGCCTGGCTTGCGCCAACTCAGTCTGGCTTCTGCCTGGCTTGCGCCAACTCAGTCTGGCTTCCTGCCTGGCTTGCGCCAACTCAGTCTGGCTTCCTGCCTGGCTTGCGCCGTCTCAGTCTGGCTTCCTGCCTGGCTTGCGCCAACTCAGTCTGGCTTCCTGCCTGGCTTGCGCCAACTCAGTCTGGCTTCCTGCCTGGCTTGCGCCAACTCAGTCTGGCTTCCTGCCTGGCTTGCGCCAACTCAGTCTGGCTTCTTGCCTGGCTTGCGCCAACTCAGTCTGGCTTCCTGCCTGGCTTGCGCCAACTCAGTCTGGCTTCCTGCCTGGCTTGCGCCACTCAGTCTGGCTTCCTGCCTGGCTTGCGCCAACTCAGTCTGGCTTCCTGCTTGGCTTGCGCCAACTCAGTCTGGCTTCTTGCCTGGCTTGCGCCAACTCAGTCTGGCTTCCTGCCCCTGGCCTTGCGCCACTCAGTCTGGCTTCCTGCCTGGCTTGCGCCCACTTTCAGTCTGGCTTCCTGCTGGCTTGCGCCAACTCAGGTGGGCTTTTGCCTGGCTTGCGCCCACTCAGTCTGGCTTTCCTGCCTGGCTTGCGACCATCTGGTCTGGCTTCCTGCCTGACTTGCGCCCACTCAGTCTGGCTTCCTGCCTGGCTTGCGCCCCACTCAGTTGGCTTCCTGCCTGGCTTGCGCCAACTCAGTCTGGCTTCTGCCTGGCTTGCGCAACCCAGTCTGGCTTCCGCTGGCTGCGCCAACTCAGTCTGGCTTCCTGCCTGGCTTGCGCCCACTCAGTCTGGCTTCCTGCCTGGCTTGCGCCCACTCAGTCTGGCTTCCTGCCTGGCTTGCGCCACATCTCACGCCTGGCTTTCCAATGTCTGGCTGCCTGCTTGCGCCAACTCAGTCTGGCTTCCTGCCTGGCTTGCGCCAACTCAGTCTGGGCTTCCTGCCTGGCTTGCGCCAACTCAGTCTGGTTCCTGCCTTGGCTTGCGCCAACTCAGTCTGGCTTCTGCCTGGCTTGCGCCCACTCAGTCTGGCTTCCTGCCTGGCTTGCGCCAACTCAGTCTGGCTTCCTGCCTGGCTTGCGCCCCACTCAGTCTGGCTTCCTGCCTGGCTTGCGCCAACTCAGTCTGGCTTCCTGCCTGGCTTGCGCCAACTCAGTCCGGCTTCTTGCCTGGCTTGCGCCAACTCAGTCTGGCTTCCTGCCTGGCTTGCGCCCACTCAGTCTGGCTTCCTGCCTGGCTTGCGCCCACTCAGTCTGGCTTCCTGCCTGGCTTGCGCCAACTCAGTCTGGCTTCTTGCCTTGGCTTGCGCCACTCAGTCTGGCTTCCTGCCTGGCTTGCGCCCACTCGTCTGGCTTCCTGCTGACCTTGCGCCCAACTCAGTCTGGCTTCCTGCCTGGCTTGCGCCAACTCAGTCTGGCTTCCTGCCTGGCTTGCGCTCCACTCAGTCTGGCTTCCTGCCTGGCTTGCGCCAACTCAGTCTGGCTTCTTGCCTGGCTTGCGCCCACTCAGTCTGGCTTCCTGCCTGGCTTGCGCCCACTCAGTCTGGCTTCCTCCGGCCGCTTGCGCCCACTCAGTCTGGCTTCCTGCCTGGCTTGCGCAACTCAGTCTGGCTTCCTGCCTGGCTTGCGCCAACTCAGTCTGGCTTCCTGCCTGGCTTGCGCCAACTCAGTCTGGCTTCCTGCCTGGCTTGCGCCAACTCAGTCTGTGGCTTCCTGCTGGCTTGCGCCCACTCAGTCTGGCTTCCTGCCTGGCTTGCGCCCACTCAGTCTGGCTTCCTGCCTGGCTTTGCGCCAACTCAGTCTTGGCTTCTGGCCTGGCTTGCGCCCAACTCCAGTCTGGCTTCCTGCCTGGCTTGGCGCCACTCAGTCTGGCTTCCTGTCTGGCTTGCGCCCACTCAGTCTGGCTTCCTGCCTGGCTTGCGCCCACTCAGTCTGGCTTCCTGCCTGGCTGCCTGGCTTG
>NC_068355.1:69069306-69172531 GCF_020536995.1 Dreissena polymorpha | reverse complement strand
GACTACTACTACTACACTACTACTACTACTACTACTACTACTTACTACTACTACTACTACTACTACTACTACTACTACTACTACTACTACTATTATGTCATGTAACAGCTTATAACATATCGTTTATTCTTATGAGTTTATTCTTATGATGGAAATTAATACGGGATATTTCAATAATATGTATATGCAATGTTTAGATGAAGATTGAGAATTTAATAATACATCTTGGGAGGGTATTTGCATAAACTAAGACCTGATTTAAGATTTATTTCAATCAAGAACACAAATACGTTTACACCCAGGGTGGGGTGGGATATAATTAGGGGAAATGAAATGAAAAGTAATTTAGATAAAAGAATCAGAGGACCATATACTTCACAATGAGTTTCAATTAACGAAAGGGTCAGCATATAGACATGAGATTTGTATAACTTCACATAGTTATTGAAATAGCATTGATAAATGGGTCATCGGAAAGTCTTAATTGCATTGGTTACACAAAATATTGCACCGACAAACACAACAGTAAAACTTGAAATCAATATAAAGTAATTGGATTTTAGTGCATTTGGCAAGCAAATAAATACATGAATAGATTGTTCCTTCTAGAACATTCTACTAGTCAACCAATCCGTAATAAGCCCGGACCTTGGTGACCAATGAAAATTACAAGTAGATGTTATGTAAATTAACCTGGGGATAAAATGCAGTGTTTTAGTTAGTAATAAAAAATAAAAAAAAGAATCTGCGGTTAGATTTGAAAAGAACTTGGAGAGTTGTCTCGTCTTCTTGACGTGGCAGCCATGTTGGCTGCCGCGCTGTAAAATTGTATTTCGTGTACATTAGCAAGCGTTGTGTTAAAAGAAATATTCGACAGAAATAAATCTCGATGAAATCAGAAATGAACTTTGGTGATTACTGTGTGCTATCAACGAACAACGTGTAATTACGTGACAATTACTACTATTACTACTACTTACTACTACTTCTTACAACTAAAACTATTTCCACTCAACAATCAAGACATGTAAATACCAGTCTAGATCCGGGTAATTGAAGACATACCAGGCTAAGCTTTTATTTAGCATGTAGATACTAGTCAACTGTCCTGGTAGTAAAATCAAACCTGGCTGGGTCTTTGTTAAGCATATATATATATGCCAGTCCAATGTCCTGTCCTGATAATGAAAACATACCCGATTGAGCTTTTGTTTAGCATGTAAATACCAAGTTTCCGGGTAGTGAAAACATACCATGCTTACCTTATGTTAAGCATGTAGATACAAGCCCAGTGTCATTGTAGTGGGAACATAACAATTTCAGCATATGTTTACTACGTAGATGCCAGTCAAGCATCCTGGTAGTGAAACAAACCAGCAAATGGCGTATGCTATCCATGTGGGAACCAGTCTAATATTCTGAGAGTTCTAACAAGGTGGGTAAACAGTAAATACCAAATCTCAATGAAACAGCAAAATATAACTATTTCTACATGCGTCCATTTAAACATTAAATCTCTAGTATGCATGCGTTTGTTATACAATAGTGGATATTAACACATATTCATTTTTAATGGCATTACATGTATACAATATTTAAATTCCAACTCTTTGCAACATGAGAGAATAACCCTTTGTCACGAAGATATCTCAATCAATTAACCAATAAATAAAATAAAATAAATCAATACGTCAGTCAGTCGGTCAGTAAGTCATCGAATTGATAAGTCAAGCAAGAACGTAAGTAAACAATATACAAATCAGTCAACACATCTATCAATCAATATATCAATCAATCAATCAATCCAATCATTAATACATAAATAAATAAATAAATCGATCAATCAATCAATCCACCGATCAAAAATAATCGGTCATCATTAATCATTAAATGATCAATATATTATCGAAACATCAATCAATAATCAATATATAGATCGATACATCAATGAATCGATCGATCGATCTACCAATCAAGTTATTCGATTATATAGGTTGCGCGTTTAGCTTTCAAAACAGCCACTATCTCACTTAACAAATATACGCTTTATTGTACAATGTCTTGTCATGTGATCGCTCGATCCTTCTAGTTACATATGTAAAGATAGTTGACACATTTGTGGATGCATACATGGGTTGTCAGGTATTTGTCGAATGCCAAAAATCAATTGCATGGTTTTGACGTGGCCATTAAAATTTACATTTTACTTCTTACAGTTTAAACAATCACATCTCTTCAATGAAGTATTTGCATAAATTAAAGGAAAATACACACATTCAGTTTAAGTACAATATGTTGTATAAGGCCCCGATATCGTATGTTCATCATCTTTAATGTGTTTTCCTTATTCAAATGTATTTTGTGTTCTGCCCTGGGACGTTCCGAGATCGTATCTGAGATATACAAGTTTTGAACAGCATTAACTTTTAAGTATATGTTACACATTCTCATACACTTCTATTTTATGTCCGATAAAAGGATATTTACATCATTTAAGCCACGCTTCGGTTGAGATAATGAATTTTGATTTTAAACATTATTTTGCTCACTTCTCGTTGCACAATAATAGTAACCAAGTCTGAAATCGTGTGTAATTGAACAATAAACCATCAGAAACCTTGTTTTGGGGTGACAGGTTAAGATATGCAGAGGTTAATATCATTTTTGTTTGAATGTTTGATGATTGTTGTAACGATTATATTCCAATAATATTACTTCTATTAAGCATTGAAGGTTAGTTGTGAACCTGGTGTGTGTGCCATTGTAAATTGTCTGTCTGTCTGTGTGTCTGTCTATCGGTATCTCTGTCTGTCTGTCTGCCTGTCTTTCTTTCAGTCTGTCTGTCTCGCTGTCCGTCTGTATGTAAGTTTGTTTTTATGTCTGTCCGTTTGTATGTGTGTATCTGTTTCTAGTCACTGTCAATCAGGCGGGCGGGCGTGAACTCGGTCAGTAAGGCGAACGGGCTTGCGCTCGGTCAGTCAGGCGGGTTATTTTCGTTTCTAAGCACACATATACCTTTCATTTTACAATATAGCTGTTCGTTTTATAGTATTGCTGATGTATTAATAGTTAAAATTTTAAATTAAGGTAAAGCGGTTCTCCAGTGTGTTTCATGTGAAATCTAATGAAGTATATTATACCTTTAAGCAATACATTAAACCCGTCAAATATAATGATTATGAGTATGTGATGTGTTCATGGTATATCAACATTAATCAAAATGTTTTACAAACTAAGTTCATGTAACATTGTTTGTGTTTTTCGCCCCGAGATATGATATGGTAATCAGCGTTTACAGGTTTGTATATTCATATATATTTAAGTATGTAGGAGGACGTTTTTTATCGTATCGCATAAAAATGTTCGCACCATTAACTGATTCGATTCGATTGTCGAAAGTAAAGAGATTCTCACCATTAAATGCATTCATGCAAGGTTTCAAGTAATGGCTTGTTTTGTTGAATATGTTGACGCACTTAAGAAAATATATATTTTCAAGTCAGAAAGAGTTTGTAAATAAACCATTCACCGTCGTGAATCTAGTGGAGACGTGGGGTATTTCAAAATTGCTGGTAAGATCGCAAAAAGTCTTAAAAGTCTTAAAAGTTACTGAACCGTTGTGTAGCCACTTTGATTTCACTTCAAAAAATAAATTATGTTTTGAGGGTCGAGTATTAAACTGCTGTTTCTGATAAATAAATGCATGACAGCTACAATAGGTTAACGTCAAATGTAACATATATTTGAAACTAGTAAGACAATGTTTTATACAATCGAAGCGTAAAAACGGGGGAAAAGTGTTATAATTTGGGTGAATATGCTCTGCTACTTTTAGAAAAAAAAACATTTTTAAAATACACACATATTGACTACAGCTAAACCCTACAAGATATTTAAAATAAAACTATACAGTGAATTTAATGTAAAATACTTTGTTTACATGTTTGAAAAATACAATAGTTTGTGTTTACTAAAACAAACATCTTGATGAAGGCATTACACGTCTAGGGTTAACAAATATTAACACGCTGAAAAGCCGTTTATTTTGTTTGATGTATGTGGAAATTTTGAAATTGACTTATGTCCGGCGCCCGTCACTGTAAGGTGTGTGTCGTTACCTATATTCTACAGAACAGTCCCCGATCCGCATTTGAATCTGATCTTTAGGGAACATTGTCATAATGTTACCTTGACGATATATATTCCAAGTATGAATCTGATTTACGTGCAACCATTTGTTTCAAACTAATCAACGTTCAAGCAAGACCATTTTGCAACTATCAAACCCACATTTGATCAAACTTTGTCTGATTGTTGATACTTACTCATTGTTGATATAAAACCAAACTAAATTGTATTACGCAATAAAGGCCGAGTGTTTACAATTGTGTTTAAATATCGGAATAGAGCGTCTGAACCGATGGTATAACGTCGGAATATTAATGCTGTATTTGAGTCTTTCGTTACATTATGTAGCATTTAAAACAATCACATGTATTACCATAACAACTATTATGGTATTCACTACTATTTTGATACCGATAAGTGTTTCTTGAAAAAAGTAGCACTTCTATAAGACTATTTCCACTTCTGAGCATAATAGAATCTAGCAAGTATACACATTTACTTTTTGAAAATGAAATATGCACTGGACAACAAAATATTGTCCATGTTTATGCGGGGGGTTTAACAGATATGTTCAAATAGTTTAACGCCTATGATCATGAAATGTCTCATGTTGTTTTGAGTAGCGTAATAGATGCTTTTCTTATACTGTCGTGAACTGAACACTCTTCGACAATATGAGTTGACCCTCTTAATTATATTCAAGAACACTGACTGCAAGTATGTGTCTCGTGTGTAGCAATTGTGTATGTTAACAGTAAATACATATAAATCTGAATTTGAATTGATGTGTTCTTATGTTAAGACGTTTAGAAAGTCTTTGCAGCGAAGCGTAATATCTCACAAGTCGGTTTAATTGGCAATTCACATCGGTCGGATTGAAACACATCAAGCACATCTAACGGCTCCTTTATTTAAAAGTGTTGTAAATCTTATAATAATATTTACTTATGATTATTTGAAATTTGCTAGAGGATACATTTTAAAATTTAAAACCATCTTTAATTGTTACGTCCACCCTTTTAACATATATCACACTATTATCGTGCCTTCTTAATGTGTTATTGATATCTAAAAGACATTTATAACCAATATGTTTTATTGGCTATTGACGATTGAGTAACATGCGTATTACTTGATATAAACTACGTAAGCGTTTTTGACATAAGTATTTTCACCAAATATCCACTGAAATTTCGATTGCCACTGCCCCTGTCATTTAACCCAACCTAGTTAAATTAATAATGTATACCTTCGTTATTACAAAGGATTTAACAAATAGTACCAATGCTCTTAAGCTATAATGCGTGATTCTCAAATAAATTTCTAATGATACATTGCCATTGTTATATTAACGAGACGATACGTCAACAATTCCCCTCAAACTACTTCAATGTTTTACAAAGACTATTATTTTTCAAACAGAAATTAAACATAATGAAACAAATGAGACGAAAACACCCTACCATTTATATACAAAACATCAACACAAAAAATCCTGCTCTGCAACATACACAAAAAGGACATAAATATTGAATATTAAATATAATATTCCCTATATACAGTCATTATGTAACCCAGCCAGACAACGGGGGTTGAACCCGGGACATCCCGGTACAGGCAGACACTCTAACCTGTCACTATAAATCTGCATTCTACACCAAGGCAACGTGTGTTCCCCGTATAGCAAAACCTATTACACTTCCCGCGCCCTAATTTCGAAATTCTTTCTTAAATTTCCTACTGCCAGGACGTAGGACTTACCACAACCATATGCGGGTATTAAACGTTGTTCATAAAGGTAACCCAGTCAGAAAACTCCCCGACCACAATAGGCATTGAACACAGGATCACCCGGTCAGACAGACACTCAACCGAGTCATTTTGACATTACAACACTTAAGCACACTATTTTCAAATGCACCACAAATTTGTATTATTGGCAACATTCGACTAATACTGACTACGGAATAACCTAGATTTTTAAAACCCCTTATATGTGGTAACATACCCTGTTAAAGCAATTAACATTCTAGCGAAATCACATAACGTATCGGCCGTTATTATTTGAAAGAAACACCTGTTGATGGAAGACATGACACAGCGTAGTATATACCTTTATATAAGATGGGTTCTCTAACGAAAATAGATTTCCGGATGACGTCTTCTGAATATAATACAAGCTTGACATAAATTTACTCTTCTTACTTGGCTGCGTTTATGACTTTGTTTCACGTATATACGGGCACGATTACCGTATTTTAGTTAAGCATTTCTTTAATCTATATCAACCGCTTTAAATACGGAAACATTTCAATTGAAACAATAACCAACATTATCTTATTCAGATCAATGCCAAGTGCTTGTTCTTGAGAAATAGGGTCAACGAAAAACTCGAGGTTATATCATGTATTTATAGACCCACTGGTGAAATGTCTTATTCTTATGCGTGCGTCGGGTTAAGTGTAGTCAGCAATACCAGTGAGTTATGAATATAGATTTTCAAAACAAAATGACACAAGTTTCATGTTAAACAATTAGCAATAATGACACTGCTAACAAATTCACCTTATTAACACGTTAACTTTCACTTTTTCACTTGTGGTTTACCTCAATATGTTTGCTGTTGTGTAACTGTTACTTTTGGTACAGGCGTTTTAACGGTATGTAGAACGTGGAAGAACACGTATATTTTATTGTTGTACTAAGCTGTTATGCTTAAATTTAAAAATTTATAAAAACAATCGAGTGAATTATAAATTGTCAACATTATCCATCAAACAAATGGTATTGACTGTGAATATACGTAATTAAAGTAAACATGAACTAAACTATAAATTCATCAAACAAAACTCACACTTTTACCTTAAAATATTACTAAAAATCCACATCATGCAAAAATTATAAAATATGGTGACATTAAAAACAGGTTTTAAAAATATAATTGTATTCAAATTGTTTATAATAACCAGTAAGTAGATGAAATGGTTTCAGGTGGGTGATTAACCATTTAAAAGTCATATTTATTTTAAACTAATTTATTATAGCGCAAGTGCATCACAAGTCTAAGTCTGATTAAAATGTTCTCGAGACCGGTTGCCGTGTATAACCAGTAATTTGTGTATTTTTGGTAGGGTATCGAAGGAACAATCCCACAATTGGGATCAAAGCTATGATCCTTCGGTGGATAGACGGACACGCCTTCCACTACTCCATGACAGAACAAGTATATGCAGCTCATTTTCAAATACATGGGAACAATATTTAAAATATTGCTATAGAAATAATATTTCATGAAGAGTGTATGGGTTAATCAAGTTTCAGAACACTTCAAAAATAAGAATCATATTCATCCATTTTTTAAAGCAATTTCTACTTATTTTCGTAGAAAAAGTATGTTCAAACTTATTCCTCACTTCAGTTTTCTGAATATCACATACATAAAAAACTACAGTGATTTTATAACGATAGTTTTGCACATGACTTGCTGTTTTTGACTCATAAGGGTTAACAGTCAAGCAGGATTGCAAACCTGTTTCCATATCTCAATCAACTTCGAAGGTGTAACTTGATGAACTGTTAAGACGTTATCCTTTTTGTAATCACATATATTACTGGGCCCTGCGAGGAAACTTGAAGTTTGTTTTAACAAATATCCGAGTCGCCGAACGCACAATGAAACGTAGACGTCTTCCAAATGGAAGAAAGGCACTTGCGGAGAAACATGGTAAATATCCGACACGACTTTAATGCTGGTCATGTATCCAGTCCCTGAACAAAAGCCTGGAAAAAAACTCCTCCGGATAAGAACTGAAGGAGGCGTACCATTTAGAACGTTTATCTCTGATCGGTGATGCTTTTTGGTGACAATAGCCGGTCAGCCCTGTTTGTAAATAGTTTGCCATACCGGTTCCCGACAACATTTTTATTATCGAAGGAACATTGACCCACATGTCGTCATCTGTTTTCATAACAAATTTTACATTAGAACATTTTGCGGCGGCCCATTTAAATCCCATGATGGTTTTATATGTTAGATTATTGTAACTGTCTATAAAGGTCTCCTGAACGATATCGTGATATATTTCATTTTCCCTCATCACAGATTCTTGTAAACTGTTTTCTGCTGTTTTTCCTAACAGAAAAACGTGCCTTGCATTTGCAGTATTGTTATTAGTGTATGACAACCACGTCCGCCGTATCGTCTGTCGATTTAAAACATTATGATGCACAGTGGTAACGAATATCAGAAGATCTATGTGTTCGCTCGTGTCCAATGTGTCGCAGATGTGGTCGTTCTGAATAACATATTCAAAATCATGTTTAAAACAATTATTGCATTCACTCTTGCGCTCTGTGGAATTACGTGTCGTGCCATTAGTGGTTGATTCGGTTCGTATTACATTCAGATCAACAAATGCATCTTTTTTGTAAGTGGTTACATTAAGTGGCAGATGTGGCTGGCTGGAAGCTATAGTTGTTTTAATAATATCCGCTTCAAGGTCGAAACGAACATTTTGCTTCTTTTCGAATCGTAAGTAACTGTTCGCGGTAGTTGATAATTGGAATGGTCCGATGGCTTTAAATACGGGTGAGTTTGTAAAGTTGAAGTAAGACGCATGATTTGATACATTTGTCGTGTCTGCCTGTCTTGTTATTGAGATTGCTTTAAGAGTATAAAATGAAATAGATGATTCAAATAAAAGGAACAGGAAACACACAACAATCAGTGTAAAAAAACTTAAAAATAAACCACGGGCGGTCAATCGACATTTACAAGCCCTCAAAGTTGTGGTCGTTCCGTGCATATTGAGATATGTATGAGAGATGTTCATAGTGCAAATTAACAATTTAATGACACGACACATTGGGCATGTGTGTTCTTAGCAGTTTCCGTTTTCATTCATTTTCCATCGCTGTTTCCAACCGGACACCGTAACAAATAATTGGGTCTGAAACAAATAAAATATTCTAAGTATTTACTATTTACTATGTACTATAACGTTATCACAATTAATATTCAAGCGAAACAGAACATTTTATCAAAATCCTGGCGTCGATTCATGCAAACAATACGAATACCTGGAAATAATTTTTTTTTTTGCATTTCATAGCTGCAAATAATGGTAGTACCATTAGTTGCAAACTATAATTTTGTATAAATAAGTTCAAATTTTAATCGATCTTGCGCTCCAAAATTCTTCATGACTATTAGCGAAAACGTTGATTTGACATAACTTTCATGATATTGAGGATGGTAATAAACATTTAGCCTGCACGAGTGTATGTGCTGATAGATGTAATATTATGAACGTTATTTGTGTAAACTATCACGCGTTAAAAAGTTGCAATATGTTAAAAAAGGGTTTATATTAAAAAACTTAGTGATTTAATGGGAATTATAATTATAGAATCAGTATATATATATATATATATATATATATATATATATATATATGTGTGTGTGTGTGTGTGTGTGTGTGTGTGTGTGTGTGTGTGTGTGTGTGTGTGTGTGTGTGTGTGTGTGTGTGTGTGTGTGTGTGTGTGTGTGTGTGTGTGTGTGTGTGTGTGTGTGTGTGTGTGTGTGTGTGTGTGTGTGTGTGTGTGTGTGTGTGTGTGTGTGTGTGTGTGTGTGTGTGTGTGTGTGTGTGTGTGTGTGTGTGTGTGTGTGTGTGTGTGTGTGTGTGTGTGTGTGTGTGTGTGTGTGTGTGTGTGTGTGTGTGTGTGTGTGTGTGTGTGTGTGTGTGTGTGTGTGTGTGTGTGTGTGTGTGTGTGTGTGTGTGTGTGTGTGTGTGTGTGTGTGTGTGTGTGTGTGTGTGTGTGTGTGTGTGTGTGTGTGTGTGTGTGTGTGTGTGTGTGTGTGTGTGTGTGTGTGTGTGTGTGTGTGTGTGTGTGTGTGTGTGGAATTATTCAACTGCTTTTACATGTACATGAACTATGAATTATACTTGATTAGTCGTGAGATCATGGCGTTCTTGAATCGATTAAACTCTTGTTGACACGCATCCATAGATTTGGCGCTTACTTAAATTGCATCTTATTGTATCAATGATGATTGACCATAATAGCTGGTATCATGCTTATCAGAAATATCTATACGAATTTAGATCGGGTGTATAAGTGTTAATACATCTTTCAATGGCAAATGAGTATCATGGTAAAGTTATCAAAGTTATGTCTTCCCTATGTTAAACTGATAAAATAATTGCAGCATAATCAGCACCGTTTAAGTAATCACCTCATTAAACTTAGCACATGTAGTTTTATAACACAATACAAAACACAACGCTAAATTGTTATTTCTGAGTTCGGGTTTAGATAAAAATGAAATTTGTTATCTACTTTTTTATAGTAGTGAGGGCTTATGAAACTTGTGTATATATATATGTAGTATTAGAATATTTATCAATCTTACGCTGTAGCTGTAATTACAATGACAAGTGTTTCCCTTACGTATTCATGCAATACAACGACATTTGTTTCCCATATGGGCTCTTGTTAGTATAGGTGTATTTTGAACTGAAATATATTGAATCAATACTTTAAAACACTGCTTGCGCATGTGTATGCAATAAAAATAATGTCACACATCCAAAACTTCATTTAAGAAATAAAATATTAGTTTTGAAGAAATATATCTTCTGTAAACTTGTAGCGAATTTGCAAGTGCTCATTTATCTTTTTAATGTTTATCCTTTCTGGTGTAACAAATAGAGTAGTTAGTTCCATTATGTGTGTGTGTTTATTGTTTGTATCTGTTTGCTGCTTCTGTTACTTTTAAGGAGATCCTCCTTATTGCATTCGAATCGCACTTTCTCGTACATATTACTATAGTTGATTGGGCGATGATTTTTGTAAATGTGTTCCGTTAAACTATAATAATTAAATTGAAGACGCATACAGTGTAAGAATTAAATACTTCAAATATGTAAACATTTCAAAGATCGAAATTGTGACATATTCTGTGTTCAAGATACAAGACTATTTTCAAGAAAATTGGCATGATTGATTATGCTTTTCTTTGAACCTGTGACAATGTCAATTGAGCTTTAGAGCCAAATCTGGATTATGATAAGTATTAAACTGTGAATTATAATAATGCAAGAAAAACAGTTATAAAACCTATTGCAGAAATGTCTCCTGCGGACCCGTCCAGAGTTAACTACCCTGTTCTAAAACGACATATATAAATACAAACAAGCCCCTAACAGAAATTTAGGTTTAACTGTATCCCTTTATCACCGCTCGTACTACCAACAGTCCTTTGATTTAAACATTTTACCTAGATTCCGACCGGAGTTCTCAATTGTAATCATGTCGTTACAATTTACTAATTTCAGCGATGGTAAATGTATATGGAAGCATAATAAGAAGACCAAGACATACAATTTCAGATTGACTATCAACTTGTACTTGAAGATGTTAAAATAAGAGGCATATCTATAATTTCGAGTCCTTATAAACATTAATCACTAACAGTTGTGAAGAGCAACACAAAGTAGAAAACAAACTCAAATATGAAATGTTCAATACATTAATATTTTAAAACCTGAACTTAAAACATATATGATGGAAATTGTAATGGTCCGTTATAAGGTCTAAAGCTGATTTGTTTTTGTTTTTAAACCTATTTATTCAAGCTCGATTGCATAACAAGCCTAAGCTTATATGAAATGCTCTCGAGTCCGTTTCCTTGGTGTCTATGGGGGAGATCTAAAGAACGCTCCAACAGCGGGGATCAAACCCGTGACCTCCCGATCAGTAGGCGGACACCATATCCACTACACCACGGCGATCAAAGATGAATGTTTAAACACCCTCTAAACGTTTTGTAACCTTGAACAAAATAAGTATACGATACAAACTATCAACAATTTAATTAATGAAAATAAAATTATAATATATAAGCAATCAGACATTTTAAAAGAAGCTTCATTATTTGTTTACAACAATACACCAGTCTTACGATTTTAACAATAACGAATAAGCTTCAATAGCTATGTTAATGTCAAAGACATACTTAAACGTTCAATTTGACATTATTGAACGGCCTTTTACACTAAAGAAGGCTTCTTTTGTTTTGAAAACAAAAACGTCGATAATAATACAAGACCATGTTAATTAAGTTTTACATTAACATTGTTCTGATATATTTGTCAGAAGTTGGAATCTGTGTTTTCAGAGCTAAGCATCTTGAATATATAAGCGAAACTGTAGCCATTTCTCAAACACAATGCAAAATTACATGCATCACAAAAGGTGATAATACCAGATGATTTTTACAGAACTTGCGGAAAATAACGATACTGAATACTGTATATATTATCGGCTCTGGATATATTGAGAACATGTTTAAGCTATATATATTGTTGCACTAATAAGCAAGCACCCAATTTGAATTGTTCAGGGTAGGTTAATAGTGGAGAACAGGAAACTCATTAACGATACACTTGAGAACACAGATGCTATCGATATCCCCAATCTGCTTTTATTAAAATATTTTGAAAAGGCCTTTGAGTGTGAATCATATGATTTTTTATCGGAATTAACGTTTTTGTATTGCCTTCACATTACAAACGGTACGATGTATTGATAAAACAGAGTTTAAGCGACCACATTAAACTAAACATGCAACGTAAGACCACTCAATGCGTTGTAAAAGGTCATGCACTGCCGCACGAGCTGAAGCGCTACCGCTTGGACATTTCGTACTAGCCGATATAAGGTTGCTAGGCTTAAGAGAAACATAAGCAGGGGAAGGGATTACGATATGATTCAGCGGTGAGAACTATATGAATCGCAACTGCGTTTCGTTTTTTATTATGTAAGCGGTAATTAAGAGCGCCATCAGTTGCAACCCAGTCTCCAGCACTACTATTACTACTACTACTACTACTACTACTACTACTACTACTACTACTACTACTACTACTACTACTACTACGACTACTGCTACGACTACTACTACTACTACTTCTACTACTACTACTACAACTACTACTACTACTACTACTACTACAACGACTACTACGGCTACTACTACTACTACTAGACTACTACTACGACGACGACTACGACTACGACTACGACTACTATTAGGACTACGACTACTACGACGACTACTACTCCTACTCCGGCTACTACAACAACAACAACAAAAACAACAACAACTACTACTACTACTACGACTACTACGACTACTACTACTACGACAACGACAACGACTACGACTTCTACGACAACTACTACTCCTACGCCGACTACGACAACAACAACAACTACTACTACTACGACTACTACTACTACTACTACTACTACTCCTCCTCCTCCTACTACTACTACTACTACTACTACTACTACTACTACTACTTCTACTACTACTACTACTACTACTACTACAACTACTACTACTACTACTACTACTTCTACTACTACTACTACTACTACTACTACTACTACTACTACTACTTCTACTACTACTACTACTATTACTACTACAACAACTACTACTACAACAACTACTACTTCTATTGCTACTACTACTACTACTACTACTACTACTACTACTACTACTACTACTACTACTACTACTACTGCTACTACTACTACTTCTACTACTACTACTACTACTTCTAGTATTATTCCTTCTATCCTTCTACGACTACTACTACTTCTACTTATACTTCTACTACAACAACTACTACTACTACTACTACTATTTTAACTTATTCTTCTTCTACTACTACTACTACTACTACTATTACTACTATTACTATTACTACGTCTACGTCTCCTACTACTACTACTTATACTACTACTAGTATTAAATCAAGGTAAAAATAATTTTTTTGAATATTGGTTTTAAATCTTACCCAATCGCTCTTAGTGAACTTTGATTATGCGATGTTGTTATGGAATTTGTATTTTTTTTATTAGCGCCACCTCAAATTTATTTTTTGGAAGTTGATTGGTCACGAAAATCCGTCTACATTTTTAGACACATGTATCTGTAACGCGTGCTAAATAAAAATGAATTTTACAAGAACAAAATCGTGAGAGTATATTGTCGCCTATTTGTCCACTTGCATATCCATCACACCTTCTTTTCAGGGATAAAATTATCTATGGATAAGACCACGGCGTTTCAATTTAATGATTTGCTTAATATTTAAAGGATCGTGACATTTTCATAATTCAATGAATAACACAAGCGCCTTCCTGTTTAATATATGTCGTTTTAAATTGGTAGACCAGACAGCGATAGTATTTTCTTTAAAAAATATTTTTGATCATTCTGTAAAAAATAAGTTTTATGTAGATTATTAATTCATGATTAGATACATGGGAAAAAAAATATGGTTTTGCATGGTAATTTTGCATCATTCTGAAAGAAGCGTTTACTACTCATTGAGGCAGGAAGAAAGTAAAACAATTAAATATAAATCCATTAGAAAAAAATATATGAAACGGTTCTTATTTATCTTCTTTAGGACCATTTTTTCAATGTTTGTTTTGTTTCTCTTTTGTGTCGTTGATGTAGATAATGAAGGCCAATAAATATATAACGTAGTTAAAGTTGGCTCCAATTAAACGAGCATGGCCGTTTGATGGTTAAAAAATGCGAATGCATAACTAAGGCTAAACGGATGCGAAGTAGTTGTTATGCTATGTATCTATAGAGTATATAGAGATCATGTCAGTGTGCCAACCCAATTATACTATACGAATCTTGGCTTTATTGCACTGCTTTTAGATTGATACTCGTTATATCCGTTATATATAATTGTGGCAAAAATAGTTTTTTCAATATACTGAAACTGCCAGTTTCTATTTATTTCTGTTTCGGCCATGTCATTGTATTTGTCGAATCTGACACGTAACGCAAATTGCTAGTGTCCTATTATCTGGGCGTAGGTACATTATGTTTTGTAAAGATTTATCCAATTATTTTGAATAGCACACGTAGGATGCAAAAAGGTGTGTGCTTGTTATTTACTGTGCGGTTCCACTTACCGATTTTTTTAAATGCCCAAAACACTAGCGTAAATGTAATTACCCAACTATTGAATTAAACTTATCAACTCATATATTGTATAAAATTGCATCAACTTTTCACATACATTCAAAAGGAAATATTACATGTGGGTGCAATCGTTTGCTCTTAAAATGTTAAGTTTATAATTATAACAATGTTCATTATTGTTTGAAATATGTTATTTATATACACCGTCCGATTGTTTAAGTTTTCTAAAACTTTCTTTAAAATATCATTCAAAGTAATTGTTTTTTCTAACGAGGCTTTTTTTTCTGGCAAAAAAAACAAACTTTTTTTTCTATTGAATAGCATGCATGGACACTCATTGCGGGCTCAGCGTTCCGATATTTGCACAAACAAAAAGTCATTTTGAAATAGCATATATATTTATGATCTTGCGCTGTTAAATAATGCTCTACATTCAACATTTTGGCGCCATAAAGAAACGTAAATATATATAAAAAAAAGATCCAGTTATTTGCATGCTGGATTTAATTCAGAATTGATTAACTGCCATTAAAATTGTATGAGGTGTATTGATAAAATTTGGTAACGTCCTCGTTAACAGTTTACCTGCTACGTATTGCATGTATTGCACGCCTCTGCATGTGTGCTCTGTTTACTATCCATACATTGTAAAGGCCTGTAAATCAAGCATTACGGTACGTGCACAAACACAAAACATGTCTCGAAAACCGAAACTATGTTTACATGCCATTGAATAAAAAAATAGATTTTACCTTTCGATAAACACCCATTACGAATCCTCATATTAACGTGCGGCCTTTCCCGGATCTCGCAGCTTTCTACAAATCATATGACACGATATAAATATTTTGTTTTGCTATTAACAATTTAGGGATAAAATAGCTGTATTAAAATACGGATTTTGACTGTGGATGCATATAGACTAAACCATATGCGATTGCAATCATGTTTTTATGTCTAATATGATATGTGTTTGTGCCATACTTAAAAATTGACCAATTGCTGAACATAATGTTGTGTTTTTATTGTAAATTAAGGCGGACTTGTTGAATCCTTTGACGTACTTACGAATTGCAAATAAAACTGGAAGAACAATGTGCCGTTGAAATATTATGAAATATATGTGCGGTAAATACAACATATGTATTCAGATGTATTAGGCTTCTCGCTCTCGTAAATCCATTTATGCCTAGCGCCTAGAACAAAGGCCTTGGCAAACAGCGTAGACCCAGATGAGACGCCGCATGATTAAAATAGGAGATACAGTTAGTACATGGGCCAGTATAACAAAAGGAGTACCCCAGGGGTCTATCCTGGGGCCCCTTCTGTTCAACGTCTTTATTAATGATATTTTTTTTATTTTATAAACAAATCTACCCTTTTTAATTATGCAGATGATAATACTCTTATATTTTACACTACAAACTTTGATAAACTTATAAGTGTCTTACAACATGAAAGCAACTTTTTTATTGATTGGTTTGACTGTAACAAAATGCAAGCTAACCCTGACAAATTTCAATCTTTTGCATTAGGAAAATCGACTTTTTGTAAAAAAAAACTCATTTAAGATAGGTGATGCCGATATTACTTGTGAAAAAGTTGTTATACTACTTAGTATTGCCATAGACTATAAACTTAATTTTGATACGCATATACAAGGATTATGTAAAACGGCTGCCACTTAGATTAACATCTTAAAAAGAGTTGGCAGAAATTTAAGTGTAGCAAACAAACTATTAATTTTCCATGCTTTTGTTTTATCAAATTTTAATTTTTGCCCAATGACCTGGCATTTCTGTTCAGTAACTAATATTAAAAAGATGGAAAAACTTCAGAAAAGGGAAATTCGTTTTATATACAACGACTATAGCACTCCATAGTGATATTTTACATAGGGTAGACATGCCGTCCCTGCAAATAAGACGTGTAAGATCCATGGCTATTGAAACATTTAAAGTCATAAATGAAATTTCTCCACCTTTGTTAAATGATTTAGTTGTTAAGAGACAGTCAACCATAAATTTTAGATACACCAATATTTTACAGATACCACAGGTACGCACATCAACATATGGTAAAAATTTGTTTAGATATGCTGCCCCCTCGCTGTGGAACTCCCTACCGGAAAACTTTAGAAAATGTACAAATTTTTCATAATTTAAAACTTTAATTAGTTTGTGGAATGGAAACATCTGTAAGTGCAAACCTGTAGATTGAATGGAATTTCCACAGCAAGGGAGCATCACATCATTTAGTTCTGAAGTTCTACTTTGTGTACTTGATTTAGTTCCAAAGTTTTACTTGTGCCTCACGTGGGTTATTTTTTACTTAAATGTTATATGCTGTTAGCATTTTTCTTAGCTGTGTATGCTTTGTGTGCTGTGCATGCTCTGTATGCTTTGTAGGCTCTGTATGCTTTATATGCTTTGTGTGCACTGTATGCTTTGTATACTTTGTATGCTTTGCATGTGTTTGTGTGCTTTATATACTTTATATGCCTTGTTTTGCTTTGTATACTTTGTGTGCTTTGCATGTTTTGTGTGCTCTATATACTTATATGCCTTGTTTGCTTGGTATATTTTGTGTGCTGTGTATGCCTTGTATATTCTGTATGCTTGGCATACTTTGTGTGCTTTGTATGCTCTGCATGCTATGCATGCTCTGCATGCTTTGTATACTTTGTGTGCCTTACGCTTTGTATACTTTGAGGGCTTTGTATGCTCCGTACGCTTTGTATGCTCTGCATGCTATGTATGCTCTGTATGATTGATATGTTTTGAATGCTCTGCATGCAGTGTCTAGTGAATATTAAATTCTTTCTCTTAAAAAATTATCTGACTTTTAATGCAGACAAATCTAAACTTTTTAAAGCACCATATCTGATGTAATATCATGCTATATATTTTTATGTATATCTGCTTTTTAATTGTAGCCCTAACCCTAACCCTAACCTTAACCCTACTACTACTACTACTTCTAATACTAATACTAATATTAATACTACTACCAGTACTACTACTACTATTACTACTACCACTACTACTACTGCTACTACTACTACTACTACTACTACTACTACTACTAGTACTACTATTATTATTATTTCTATTATTATGTATTATTACTATTATTATGTATTATTACTATTATTATTATTATTTATTTCTTATACTAATAATAATTATTATTATTTTATTTTATTATTTATTATTTGTATTTTTATTAATATTATTTTCGCATTTAGAAACTTTTATCCGACTTTAAAATAGTTAAAAATTGGAAAAAATCAAATTTGAAAAAAATCCAATGGGAAGAAACATCCCCCAGTAACAAAACACCCTTGGGATTGTTTTTTCCAAACACGATTAACCGGATTAATATTGCGTAGATTGTTTATAACATGATAAAATATAGTGCTTCTGGAAGTTACATTAATAAATCTCTTTAAATGGGATAAAATCCCATGAGGCTTTTTTCCCCATACAAAATGGGATTTGTTTTCAAACAAGGAAAATTGAACGAAAATTATCATAAATACATTTACACAGCTTAAAATCGAGCATAAACAAATACATGACAATACATTTCCAAATCAATATGCAAAGTGAAGTGTTCAATGTAAAATATAAGTTAGTATATATGGTAGAATGAATAAAGCATTATATAAACCAAACTTGTAATACGAAAAGACATAAGTATCGGTTGGGCTAGTGGAAACTACTAACTGTTGGTACGCCCAATTAAAACGAAACTGTATTCGTCTTTGTCCACGTGTTGAATAGTCACGACAAAAATGTGATAAATATTGATCATTTCAACGCTTGTTGTCTGTTTCACAGGTGGTTACCGTGTCGCTATGATATTAATTAGTGAAAACATCATTTTGAATGATAAATAATCATATAATAACGAAAAATTAACTTTTTTGAAAAAAATAATTCACTATCAAATATATATATATATATATATATATATATATATATATATATATATATATATATATATATATATATATATATATATACTCCCGTTATTTGGTACGGACCAAAAGAGTTCTGCGCCTCTATATATACTACCGTTATTAGGTCCGCACATTTAAATACTTGAAAATGTTAACAATTTTATTTTAAAATCTTTAACACACTTACCCCCAAAAATACCAAGCCCCAGTTTAAAAAAATATGACCCCCAAAAGAAACCCTCTTTCCGGAAAATTCCTCTCCTTGCATGATGAATAAATGTATGATGTAAAAGCATCGCGCTATATACTCCCGTTATTTGGTCCGGACCAAAAGAGTTCTGCGCCTCTATATATATATATTCCCGTTATTTGGTCTGCTAATTCAAATTACTTGAAAATGTTAACAAGAGGGCAATGATGGCCCTGTATCGCTCCACTGCTGAAAAAAGGCTGAAACAAATATTCTCTGCATGTGGAAATACTTAAATTTAGGCCCTATTTAAGCAAATGTATACTTTTGTGACCACCTGGGCTTGGTCAAATTTAACTCCAGGGGCATTATTTGAGCAAACTTTGTAGAGGACTACTATATCTCACTACATGTACTTACAAAATATGGTAGCCCTATGTTCTAGAATTAAGAACAAGAATATTTTAAACGTTTTCACAAAATAATCAAGATACAAGCATATATAATGTTCAATTTTGTGACCCACGGGTCAGGTTCAAATTTGACCCAAAGGGCATAATTTGAACAAACTTGATAGAGGACTATAAGATGTTACTGCATACCAAATTTGGTAGACATAGTCTGAATGGTTTTCGACAAAAAGATTTTTAAAGATTTCACAAAATAGGCGCTTTATAAGCGCTTTATAAGCGTTTATTCGATTTTGTGACATCCAGGGCAGGGTCAAAGTTGACCCCAGAGGCATTATTTGAACAAATTTAGTAGAGGTTTATTAGATGTCACTACAGACCAAATTTGGTGGCCCTAAGCTCTATGGTTATGGACAAGCAGATTTTTAAAGTTTTCACAAAATAGGCCCCATATAAGCGTATGGTCAGTTTTGTGACCCCCCGGGCAGGGTCAAATTTGACCCAAGGGGCATAATTTGAACAAACTTGGTAGAGAACTATAATATGTCACTACATACCAAATTTGCTAGCCCTTTGCCTTATGGTTAAGGACAAGAGGTTTTTAAAGTTTTCATAAAATAGGCACTATATAAGCAGAAAATAAATGGTTTCACAGTAATTGATTTTGTAGCCCCCAGGGCAGGGTCAAACTAAGTGGAGGACTATACAATGTCACTACATACCTAATTGTGTAGCCCTAGGCCTAATGGTTATGGACAATACATTTTTTTAAGTTTTCACAATAAAGGCATTATATAAGCAAATGTTCAATTTTGTGACCCCGGGGAAGGTTCAAATTTGACCCCAGGGATAAAATTTGAACAAATTTGGTAGAGGACTATAAGAGTTCACTACATACCAAATTTGATAGTCCTAGGCTGGATGGTTATGGACAAGATTTTTTAAGTTTTCACAAAATAGGCCTTATATAAGCATATGTTCAATTTTGTGACCCCCGGGGCAGGGTCAAATTTGACCCCAGGGGCATTATTTGAACAAACTTGGTAGAGAACAATAAGATTTCACTACATAACAAATTTGGTAGCCCTAGGTCCAATGTTTATGGACAAGAATTTTTTTAAGTTTTTACAAAATAGGCCTAATAAAAGCGTATGTTCAATTTTGTGACCCCAAGGACAGGGTCAAATTTACCCCAGGGGCATAATTTGAACAAACTTGGTAGACGACTATAAGATGTCACTACATACCCAATTTGATAGCCCTAGACCCAATGATAATAGACAAACAGATTTTAAAGTTTTCACAAAATAAGCCCTTTATATGCATATATTCATTTTTGTGACCCCCGGGGCAGTTTCAAATTCGACCCCAGGGGCACAATTTGAACAAACTAAGAAGATAACTATTATATGTCACTACATACCAAATTTGGTAGCCCTATGCCATACGGTTATGGACAAGATTTTTTTAAAGTTTTCACAAAATAGGCCTTATATAAGCATATGTTCAATTTTGTGACCCTCGGGGCAGGGTCAAACTTGACCCCAGGGGCTTAATTTGAACAAACTTGGTAGAGGAGTATAAAATGTCACTAAATACTTAATTTGGTAGCCCAAGGCCTAATGTTTATGGACAAGAAGATTTTAAAGTGTTCAAAAAATAAGACCTTTATAAGCATATATTCAATTTTGTGACCCTGGGGCAGTTTCAAATTTGATCCCAGGGGCATAATTTGAACAAGCTAAGAAGAGAACTATTACATGTCACTACATACCAAATTTGGTAGCCCTATGCCATACAGTTATGGACAAGAAGATTTTGAAAATTTTCACAAAATAGGCCTTATATAAGCATATGTTCAATTTTGTGACCCTCGGGGCAGGGTCAAACTTGACCCCAGGGGCATAATTTGAAAAAACTTGGTAGAGGACTATAAGATGTCACTTTACTAGTATACCAAATTTGGTAGCCCTAGGCCCAATGGTTATGGACAAGCAGATTTTTAAAGTTTTTACAAAAAAGACCCTATATAAGCATAAGTTCAATTTTGTGACCCCCGGGGCAGGGTCAAATTTGACCCCAGGGGCATAATTTGAAGTAATTTGGTAGAGGACTATAAGATGTATCTACATACCAAATTTATTAGCCCTAGGCCCAATGGTTATGGACGAAAAGATTTTGAAAGTTTTCACAAAATAGGCCTCATATTAGCATATGTTCAATTTTGTGACCCCCGAGTCAGGGTCAAATTTGACCCCAGGGGCATTATTTGATAACATTTGGTAGAGGACTATTAGATGTATCTACATACCAAATTTGATAGACCTAGGCCCAATGGTTATGGACGAGAAATTTTTAGAAAGTTTTCACAAAATAGGCCTGATATAAGCATATGTTCAATTTTGTGACCCCCGGGGCAGGGTCAAATTTGACCCCAGGGGCATAATTTGATAAAATTTGGTAGAAGAATACTAGATGTCTCTACATACCAAATTTGATAGCCCTAGGCCCAATGGTTATGGATGAGAAAATTTTGAAAGTTTTCACAAAATAGGCCATATATAAGCATATTTTCAATTTTGTGACCCCCGGGGCAGGGTAAAATATGATCCCATCGGCATAATTTGAAGAAATTTGGTAGAGAAATATTAGATGTCTCTACATACCAAATTTGATAGCCCTAGGCCCAATGGTTATGGACAATAAGATTTTTAATGTTTTAACAAAATATGCATTTTATAAGCATATGTTCAACTTTGTGACCCCGGGGCAGGATTAAATTTGAACCCATGGGAATAATTTGATGACATTTGGTAGAGGACTATGAGAAGTCTCTACATACCAAATGTGATAGCTCTAGGCCCAATGGTTATGGACGAAAAGATTTTAAAAGTTTTCACAAATAGGCCTTATATAAGCATATGTTCAATTTTGTGTCTCGGGGCGGAGTTCAATTTGACCCCAGGGGCATAATTTGAAGAAATTTGGTAGAAGACTCTAAGATGTCTCTACATACCAAATTTGATAGCCAAAGTCCCAATGGATATGGACGAGAAGCTTTTGAAAGTTTTCACAAAATGTACCTTATATAAGCAAATTTTCATTTTTGTGACCACCGGGGCAGGGTCAAATTTGACCCCAGGGGCATAATTTGAACAAATTTGATAGAGGTTCACCCCAGGAGCAGTCCTCAGAAATTTCATCAGAATTGGATCAGCTTATAGGAGTAGATGATGTTTTAAGGAAAAGTTAACGCACGCACGCACGCACGCACGCACGCACGCACGCACGACGGACACAGGACCATGACATATGCCCCGCTGGCCTCTTGCCATTAGAGCTAATAATTTTATTTTTAAATCTTGAACTCACTAACCCCCAAAAATACCAAGTCCCAGTTTTGAAAATATGACTCCCCCCCCCCCCCCAAAGAAACCCTCTTTCCGGAAAGTTCCTCTCCTTGCATGAAGAATAAATGTTGGATGTAAAAGCATCGCGCTCGCTTTTAGTCCTTCAGCCAAGTACCTTAAATTGAGGTTGGGTGTACCAGTAAGGGGGGCAAAAATACACCTATATATCTTGGAAGATGCATGCCAGTAGCATATGAAAATGGTTGATAACAGTCTGGTACTGGCAGCTTTTGGTATTTTTTTCTCCTTTGAAGATGGGGCATCAATCAGCTTAATTTTCATAAATTGTCTGGGAGAAATTGAACCGCAAATTGCATGTAGTATTTAAGTAGGGTAAATATATGAAAAAAATACCTTCAACCACCAAAACATTGCTACAAAAGGTGTTTAAACTGAACCTGGAAAAACATATCAAAAGTTTACCACAGTCGGACCTTCGGAAAGTGTTTGTTTTTCAAGACGGCCGACAAGATGACCGCTTATACCTATAAATGATCATCACTAAGTAACTATACAATCACATTTGATGAATTTGGTTTCTGTTCCTAGGTGTCAAGGGGCAAAGAACACATAGAGAAAATCAGACATTGTTTAAGTGTACAATTGTACACACAACTCCAACATGGCGTCGAAAATGGCCACAAGATGGTCGCCAAAACCTATAGATGATCATAACTATGTAAATATCCACTCAAGTTTGATTATTTTGGAGGCTATACATGGGTTTCAAGGGGCAAAGTACACATTTAGATCATCATGCATTGTATAAGTTTATAATATTACACCCAAATCCAAATTGGCGACCAAATTGGCCGCCAAGATGGCCACCAAAACCTATAAATGATCATAACTATGTAACTATCCACTCAGATAAGATGATTTTGTTGTCTATACCATGGTTTCGAGGGCTAAAGAACACAATACGATCGTCAGACATAGTTTAAGTTTATTATATTACACAGAAATCTCACATGGCGTCCAATGACACAATACGAGGACTGCAAGTCCATTACTTTTGACGAGATGCTTGTTATGGGAAACGCCATAGTTTACACCTGCCGCGGTTTCTGGATTTTGACAAGAGGATCGATATTTTTCAGCTTTAGGCAACACTGAATTGGCAGGGAATTATGCGTACTAGTATCTTGCATCAGCAAAGCCAGTACCCTGGGCTGTTGTCAGTCAAATCTTGCCTATGATTAATATGTACAATGGGGACAAAGCGTGCGTTCTGTCAATATAAGTCTTAGTTTGCAACCTTGCCACAAACTTCACACAGTTATAACGTTTAACCACCCCTTGTATAGGAAGGTTGCCGAAATCATCATTGATGCGCCACAAAGTAGTTGAAAATGTTGTTCAGAATTGTGGATGTTTTATAAACGTACGAACTTGCGGGGGGGGGGGCAAAGAATCCCTCATGGAAGAAACCGCTCTCAAAATCATACTTGAGGCTGTCTATTGAGAAATGCAATAGTGCACATTGTGACACGAAAACCTCTCCAGAGTGCTTCACGGGACCATCTTCTTGCAAACATAGCCAGCTTTCAGCCGAAAAGACCAAGGAAGATCCAGACATTCAGATACTGCTGGATCATGCCAAGGATTTGTACTCTTTCCTTCTTAGGGGAAAAAACGCTGTACTTTTCCTTCTTAGGGGAAAAAACGCTAGCAGATGATATGTTATGCGATTTTGATCAAACTCGAGAAGGCTACAGAGAAGAAGAAACATGAAATTGCCCAGACCTCAAAGACAAGCATAGTATGGCTGAATTATCAGCTTATGATTAACAATTCAAGGGTGTTGATTAAAGTATATCGTACTGGGTGTTGGTTGATGCATTAGGCAGTGCCCGATTTGCTATCCATCTTTGCTGCAGCTGGGTACATAACCTGCAATCTGCGTATTACTACACATACCTGCAGCAAATAAGCAACCTGGAGGAAACGCACCCGGACGTTTATCGAAAGTTCGGAATTGGTTTTTACGTTGTTTGTAGGAGCCATCAGTGCTGGGCTGGGCTAGGACTTGATCTTGTTATTGAGCAAATATTGATGATGTTTTTTTTATAGAGCACATGTGGTCTAACTCGCGGCAGTGGAATGACCGAGGAAATGCAAACCCCTTACCCTATCTGCAACATCCGAGCACAACAGTGTCACACACCTGACCTATACTACAAGTCCACAACACAAAGACTCAACTGAGGCGTGCATCAAAGGGGATTCTTCTGATCTAGAGAAAATGCAGACACGGATTACAACCTGCTCTCCATACACAGCTGACCCTACTCTGAGAAACATGGTCAATGGGATAGAAGCTGGGTCAGATGTGAATGTTCATGCAATTGAGGCGGTTTGGAAAACGATCATAAGAGATATCATAGGAAATTCGGTCTTTGCTTATAAATTCAAGACAAAATACAAAGCCAAATCTCTTGGGAATAGCTTGGCTATATAAATCGCTTCTGACCGTGCTTTTGATCTTGCACTTCTGTTCCAGCGTTTTCTGGTGGTGTCAAAATCTGGAGATCCTTCCCTTGCAGTCGCATTGTCTTATGAACTGAGCTCCCATCCTGCTGCCTTTTTTGTAGCCAAGAACATTCTTTGTTCAGCAAATAAGACTCAGATCGCTCAGTCAATTTGAGAGTATGCTGTAGACACATCATGTGAGGCTGTGATGATCTGTATTCTTGAAACAGATGCATGATGGTGGCACTTTGCTGCATCGTTAACCATGGAGAAGGGCGACTCATATAACGCAATAGCCGAGTCTTATGTAGATTCAGAGAAAGACATTATGGACAAGCGACAGTGGGGTTCGATGGCTACGAAGACGGTGATTATAACAAAGACAAAACGCACCGGAAACGTGAATCATATTGTGAGTTTCAGCAAAGAAACAGAATGCTCATGTCAAAAAGGAAGACTTTTTGTGTCGTGACAGAAACAAGGCCGGCATGATTGCTCTGATCAGCACAACTATGAATAAAATGGGATGCTATGTTGTTCTGTCTTTAGGGGATGCAGAAGTTCAAATTGTTAAAGCAACTGTATAACGATCCCGTCGTAGCACCACAACGTTGGTGGGTGAGAATACAGATTTGCTCATCTTGATCCTGCATTACTCCGAAAGGGACAATAAGACCATCTACTTCCGCTTTTATGTAAATAAAGTCATAGGAACGCAAAGTGTATAATATTAACCTTTTGAAAGACCTCGTGCTTATTCAGGCTGTAATTAATCTTCAATGATTTTCAGCAAGGGTAAAAAATGAAGTCAACAGAAGTTAGTAAAACCTGATCCTATCATGAAGTCATGTGCTGGTTCATTCGCTCTTCCAAATGTCGTAAATAGGATTTTATGATTATTTAACTCCTCAGTGATAACCTCAATTCGATTAAAGTGTTCCCTGTCTCCTAAACTCTGGAATTTTACATAACAACCATAACGTTGAGTACCAAGTTATGGACTTGTGGTCCTTCGTATTTTGTTGATTACCATTTTGAACGCCGTGTTGGATTTATGTGTAACGTTATAAGATTGCATTTTGTCTGATGATATAAATGTGATATTAATGTGTTATTTGCTCTCTGAAATCTGGGTATATACACCAAATTAATCAAATTTAAGTAGATAGTTACATAATTATACATGTATTTTATAATCATAAATATGTTTTGGCGGCAATCTTGGCGGTCATTGTGGACGCTGTGTTAGATTTGTGTGTAATATAATAAACTTAAACAATGTCTGATGATCTTAATGTGTTCTTTGCCCCCTGAAACCTATGTATAGACACCAAAATCGTCAAATTTGTGTGGAGAGAAACATAGTTATGATAATTAATAGGTTTTAGGGACCATCTTTGCGGTCATCTTGGCAGCCATTTGGACGCAATGTTGGATTTCTGTGTTACATAATTAACTGACACTTTGTCTGATGATATTTGTGTGTTCTTTGCCCCCTGAAATCTAGGTATAGACACCAAATTCATCAAATGTAAGTTGATAGTTACATAGTTATGAACATAAATAGGTTTTGGCGTCCATCCTGGCGACCATTTTCGACGCCATGTTGGATTTGTGTGTACTATATTAAACTTAAACAATTTTTGATGATCATTATGTGTTCTTTGCCCCTTGAAACTAAGGTATATACACCAAATTCATCAAATTTGATTGGATAGTTACATAGTTATGATCAGTAATAGGTCTTGGCGGCCTTCTTGGCGGCCATCTTGAAAAAACACTTTCCGGAGGTCTGATTGTGGTAAACTTTTGATATGTTTTTAAGGACCTTCTACCCTACCAGGATCAGTTAAAATACTTTTTGTAGCAATTTTATGGGGGTCAAAGTGTATATTGACCCTACTATTTCGGCGGTTCGCTAGTTATTAGGAACTTTTCTTGCAATCTCATTAATGTTCATAGATATGCAAATGTACTAATTTGAATATTTAACTGCATATCATACTAGGTAATAATCATAATCTTCATTTTAACACCAAACTTTTTTTTCTAGAACCAATTTTGAAGAAATATTTGAGAATTATACTAGCTAAACTAGCTATTTAGTCAAAGCCTGGTGGTTGCCATAGAAACTGCTCAATAAAAACTTATATCTGCCCAACTGAGATTGTTATCACACATTTTGTTTCTTTATATTGAGTATACAATCAAGTGAGATAGGTGTTGTTTTGCCCCCCTCAGCGGTACACCCAACCCATCTGGCTGACTATATATATATATATATATATATATATATATATATATATATATATATATATATATATATATATATATATATATATATATATATATATATACTCCCGTTATTTGGTCCGGAACAAAAGAGTCTGCACCTCTATAATGTATTCGTATTATTTGACCCGCTTATTAAACATACAATGAAATGCTTATAGTTTCATTTTGCCCGGACCAAATAACGGGAGTATATATTAGAATACAATTTTTTCTCAAAATATGTGCACTTACGAAATAAACTGCATTTTTGAAGAAAATGATAAAACAGAATATACAATCGTATTATCTATAATACTGTATTCATACGCAAACGAAAATAGGACAGAGAAAATATTATATTCTTACGCTAGAGAAAAATCAACATACTAGTTACCAAAGAAGCATCAAAGATAGTTTGGTTCGCGAACCAAAAAAGGGGATAATACAAACAGACGGGCGTACATACTTAACTTGTGCTTTATAGTTCGGTTATTTAGTGTAAAATCTTCAAAAGAGGACGAGTGCTGAGCAGACAGACGGTAGTACAGACTTAGTGAGCTCTATTATTAAAATACGTGTTCACTGTTTTTCCATTCAAAGTAATTTAGAACAATGATACTCTGATTTTCAAGTAATACTGCATTTCACATATCATACATGACGTCTGTATATAAAATTAATTAGAATAATGGTATTTCTGACGTTCACATAATACTGTATTTCACATATCATCCATGTAGGCCACATGACTTTTGTATATCAATCTGTATTTATGATTTAAAATGAAATTTCATACTTCATTTAAGAGTTAATTTTTGTTTATTATTCACATTTGTAAGTGTTGTTTGTAACAATTCCTCTACGCTTCTACTCTTTATTTACAACCAATGCAAAACTAAAATGCAATTTAATTGTGAAATTTATTCTCAAATACAAGCAGCATTTAATATCAAAATTATCGCAAATAGTTGGTTTTAAGTACATTTTTTCTATCTCTTTAATTCTTGAACAAAGTATATATGTGATATGATATGTGTACATGTAGACACGATATTTTTTGCCAATAAATGTTTAACAGTAAAGTTGAAGAATATTTTAATCTATTTTTTATTGATCAGTATAATTGAATTTTGACAACAGTTGTTGCCTAAGCTGTAAAGGATATATTTACGTACATAACTTTACGTTTTCTTCTTGATATTCATAATATACACTGGGACTTTGTGATAGTTATAAGTTAAATAATAGCCATATTAAGTAAGTTCAATCAGGCATCACTGTACTTAAAGCTAAGAAATATGAAATATCACGACCATTAAATTTATATATATTGTATATACCTTTCTTGGAAATATATAAGTACATAATTTTGCTATTTCAAGAGCTTGCTTCAATGTTGTAATCTGTTCTTTTTATGCAGTCAGCATGCTGATTTTTATACGAAAATAAAAGCCAGATAGATGTATTTATGTGTTTATCTCTATATTGATACCACTGTATAGCAATTGCTGTTCCATGCTGTTCACTGCAAACGGCTGTAAACAAGGGGTTAGGCATAAAGCAACTGTCAGAGATAATGAGGTACCTGATGTGGCAAATGGTTATTTCATTGGTCTGCGGTCATTAAATTAAATGCAACAAAATGTGTGAAAAGTGGCCAGCACATGAATTTGGGGGCTGACTCTAAACTGTTATATACAGTTGTTTCTCCCCTAAGTAATTTTCTGTGAAATCAATATTACAACTTAAAATTTTGAGACTATTTAATAAAGGGTTTTCAAATGGCAAAAATACGTTTGTTGCATTTCATCCCCAACCAATCATCAACATAATAATCCTCTATTATAATTGCCATGCTTTTCAAATGTTCACGACTATTTTCAAACTCGTCCGAGGTATCCACATAACCAATGTTTTGACCAAATTTTATGATGATTAGGCAAAAAATGTGACTTCTAGAGTGTTCACAAGCTTTTTTACTATATAAATATAAGAAAAAAGACCCCCCCCCCCCCCTGGCAGCCATGCGGAAATTTCTCCTGTATAAGTGCAGTGCAGAATAGAGCTGCTCGCTACTTTATGAATGTTGGGATACATACCCCAAATGCCGCTGTTTTAGGAGATGTTGGCTGGAAGCCTATAACTTACCATTGTTGGAAAAGTGAATTAGCCAGTTGGTATAGATTTAGCTGTATGAGTCATAGTTGATTGAATAAGAAGATATTTTTAAGAAGATATTTGTATGGGCCAATAATGTTGCAAGAAGTACATGTAAACATTGGAATTTTAACGTTTGTAAAATGCTTAAAGATTATAACTTGGAAAGGTTTTGTAATTTGAATATACCTATACAAAAACATGATATTTATGCTTCTGTACTACCTAAAATATTAGACAGTTTTAAGCAAGAGGTTGAATGATGTTAATCGTGATCTGCTAGAAATGGAAATGGTCGTAACAAACTGAGGTTATATAGAACGTTCAAACAAACTTATGAAACTGAAGGCTATTGTCGCACTATTTTAAAAGGTCATACAGGGGAGCTATTGCAAAATTCCGCAGTGGAACTGCGCCCAGTGGTATTGAGTTAGGAAGATACAATGGTTTGCCAGTTGAGCAAAGAGTTTGTTTTCATTGTCCAGATACTATTGAAGATGAGACGTATGTGTTGTTACATTGTTCTCTATATGTAACTATTAGATTTGATTTGTTACAAAAGGCAGAATAATTAGATGCACATTTTGTAACCTTATCGGGTGTTGATAAAATAGGATTTTTACTATCTTATTCAGACATAGCTTTTTATAGTGCCAAAACATGCTTCAACATACTGAACAAAAGAAAACTGGTATTGTACAATAACAATATGTAGTGTAATAAATGTATTATAGTGTACATACTTAAAAACCAATAAATTTTATGTTAGACATATTTTAGTTTTAAAATCATAGATACATGTTTAGTGTATATATAAAAATTGTTTTAAACACTTGACAACCCAACAAATTTGATGTTTGACATATTTTAGTTTTTAAATTCCTAGACACATGTTTTAGTGCATATATATCAATTGTTTTACTGGTCAGATTGTTTAGCTACATCTTTAAGTTCCCTTGTTAATCAAATTGTGTTAAAATCTGATCAAACACGTTCCATTAATTTATGCCCATTTTGAGAATGTGTTTTAACATCCCTTCTTAAGGCAGATTTTAATTACCAGATTAACAAGGATCCTTTAGATCTTATTTGTATTAAGTGTACATAGAGTATAGTCTATGGATCATGATTATCTTATGGTGTTTTTAAGTTTGTCATGTCAACATTAAAAGTCTCTTGTAAATCTTTTCATATTGGCAATGTACTGTATTTTAAACTGTGTTATGTATATGATTATATACTGTGTACATTGATGAGACTATAATAAATATGTATATATAATGTTTCTATCTTTTTATTAACGTTTAACTTAGTTTGATGGTGTTAAAGTGGTGGTAATAAAAGTTGTTTATAAAAATTATATATTATATTCGATATTTTACATGACTCCCCCAGTCCTCTAAGCCGAAATGGTCCGTAAAACAAACGTGTGTCTTTGTGTCGTATGAACGAATCTGCATGAAAACTACATTTAGACCCACATCGTACATCGAATCATTTTTGTCGTTAGTTATCAAAATGAAAGTACGGTTGATATTCCAATGCATTACAGGGTTGCGATAGACACCTATGAACATAGCACATACTGTTAGATGCCCATACTATCATTTTAACAAGTGTATATGAAGTGAAAACACCAAATATAAACAACGTTGCGATAGACACCTATAAACTGTAAGTTGCCAATAATATCACTTCAAATCTGTGTTCATGATACATAGACATACACTGTTACTCCAATATAAGCGCTAAACATGTGTTATTATTATTGACCGCGTAAAAAATAAGTCATATGCTCACATGTTGCCATGTGGTGTTGTACATGTGTAAACGTATAATTTGCAAAAACACATCATTACACCACGCCCATCAACATTACTCAGAAACAACTCACATTTGACAGCTATGTGGAAATAAATAAAAGATAAACACTTAAAGTAAATTTTGTTTATTTAATGTATTTAACAGAAATTTAATTTAATATATTTAACCCTTTGCCTGATATGTAAGTCATAACCGAATAGCCGTATTACTGCTGAATTATTTTTCATAGCAGAGGCTGATATGGGCGGCTGAATTCAACAGGCTGCATATCAATTATTATAAGACATAAGTAAATAACACCTTTAGTTTAATTGTTTGTAATTGATCGTAAATTATGATGGTGCTTTTTTATTTTTTACCTGTACTGGCGAATAAACTTATTAAAAAATATTCAGTTTCTTTTTGTTCCTTGAAGTTGCAAATTTTGGGCAATGTAACATTTATTCAAACATACTTATTTATTATTATTTAACAACAAAAAATCCAAATCATACCTTTTAACGAGCCCCATATGAATTGCAAGTGCCAGGAAAACTTTATTTTAGCAGAGGTTACCTCTACTTATTTTCTCTGAGTGTTGTTTTGATGAGCTAAATAACTTTGAAGACGCATAGCAGAATGCAACTTATCAAGGCTTCACATATGTCAGAACAATATCAAAAAGTCTAATGGCTCTTGACTGTCAATTTCAATGCTCAACTTTGCATGACCTCTGAATGGGACAACTAGTGGCAGAAACCACTATATTAACCAGCAATTCTTCACATCTAATTAATTGTAATCGCCACTTATTTTCTCAAATTAAAAGTTTGCCACTCTTTTACATTTGGCGACAATTGCCAATGGAAGCGGGAGCCCTGTTATCACTAATTCAGTCACTATAAAACATGCAGTTGAAGTAAGAAAATACCAAATTCAGTGCCTTGTGAGCAATTTAATCAAAACAAGCAGATAACATAGCGATTAAAAAGACGCCATTATATACTAGTAATTAACTTAACTACCAATATTTGCCGCTGGATAAAAGAAAAAGTACACAAACGCCTTTTTGATGTCATATTGTGCCACAAAACATTCTACAATTAATCTTTATGAACTTAAATATCGAATAATTCTGTCTGAAAAAGATTTGAAAAAAAGTTTGCTTAAATGTAATCAAACACGCTGTAGAAAGAACTTCATACATAATTGTTCTAAATAATAATGTTCTCCCTTGACAAGAAGCGACATTTAAACTGCGGTTCCGTCATCGGATACGCTTTGCTATAGAGCCGGGGATCAGATTGAGGCAAGTTGCTGTCTTTAGGGGGAACCACTTGCACGCGCTGAATCAGTGACGTCATCGTGACGAATATTCTGGAGCGCGCGAAATCTTGCCCGGGGCACTCCCTTTTACCGACGCTGAACGGGATTACACTGAAAAATAGGTGAGCACTTTACACTATGTACTTAGGGTGCGGGATCAACGGGGTTCACATGGGGTTTAAACACGGCTGGACAGAATGTAAACAATTGATGTTTGCAAATATCATAAGTTATTGAAATACATTTGCAAAAATCTTTAGTGCATAAAAGCTTTTCTTGAAGTGTGCGTCGATATGTTAAGAGTTATGAATAAATCCTTCAATGCGTCTTAAATCGTTGCCAAAATTTCACGTTGCGTATTGAATACAACATAGGCGCTCGATGGCAATGTTTTTTATGTTTATTTTTTTATTATTATTATTTTTGTTACCCGTTGTTTATTATAATGCATACACATACTTAATCAATAAAAATCTGCCGACGAAACGTCTTCTTAAAAAAAAGATAGTTCGACTATGTACATGTTCCAGAATTGCAATAATTTAGTGAACATTTCGCAATTTACGTTACATAAATGACCAAGAACGAATTTTAAAAAAAGAATCATCAAAGAATAGCGACACTAACGTTAGTCCATACTTTTGAACCATTTGAATCGTGTTCTGAAAAAAAATTGGCATAATGCATGTGCGAAAAGTGTCGTCCCAGGTTAGCCTGTGCGGTCTGCATTTTTACAGAACAAGACTCAAAACATCTCAATTGATGAAAATGCTATATTCACATCCCGTTTCATGTTTCAATGTTTTCAAAAAGATAAATTGTCTCTCAATGACGAGTTCTCATTTTTTTAACTAGACTATTCTGAAAACCATGAGGCTGGCGTCTCTCGTCACATACCAGCAGCGAGTGTTTCAAAGATGAGGCCCTTGATGTGTTCGTCAGTTAGCCAGGAGTTACCGGTCTTGGTGAGCTCTTCCAGTTGATTCAGGATGCAGACGTCCACAAGGCCCCGGATGTTCCCTGGTCTGTAGCTCGTCTGAAGCCGCATGATACACAAACAAAGAGAGAATAATGTTGACGGCTCTGTCAAACATTAAATCCATCATTCATTTGTATAAATTGCTCGCTTTTCTTATCTTTCTAATAAGAATCGAAACGACGTTGTGAATTTATTCAAATTGGGCGTCATTCTCCGTGCAGTTACTGCACTAATGAAATGGGGAAGCATGCAATGTATTTCTTATTATAACAACGGAATGTGTTTAAACGCTGCTATATTTTATACTACAGTAGCCACAACGGGCTCTCAATCGCAGCCGTAAGCGTCTCGTTTCTAATTCGGTTTAATCTTCGGCAAATGGGCAAACGTTTAAATCGCGCACAAAACGGCGGCATTTCTCTATTGACGAATGAACAGCAACGTCGGTAAGATTCGCGAAATACATTAACGTCACTTGAATACTTGTTGATGAAAAAGTAATAAAAGTAATATGGTTATGAATATTTATGAGTTCATTTGCATACGTAATGGACTAATGGTTTCATCGGAACAGGTCAGGTGATCGGATTATCCAATCAGAATGCAGCGTCAATGTGAACATGCAAAAACTTAATAATTGAATAGCATTTTTCTGCATTTCATATGTGTATAAACTGTTGGGAAAATAACGCCTAATTTGAATAAACGCCGACAGTTCTTACATCGATGAATGCTGAAAAATGCTATTCAATTCTTATAATTACAACACAAAATGATCATCTCCGTGAAATGGGTATATCGTTGAAGTCCGCGCAAACAATATAACGTCATTTCGCTATTGACCAATAAAAAACAACGTCATTAAGTTTCGCGCAAAACATAACGTCATTTTGGCAACTTGTTTATGACCAGAAAGTAGCACCATGAATATTCATGTTTAAATTTACATACGAAGTGGGTTCATCGGAAAATGAAAAACAGGTCACGTGAACAAATTATCCAATCAGAATGCAGCATTTATATGAAAGCGACAGAAGTTGTAATAATTTGTCATTAAAGAATGCAAAACAGTAGACACCGCTATTCTTTAAAAAAAAAAACGCAACACAGTGAAACAAAATGAATAAAAACAGATCTGTCGACGTTACAACATCTGAATTCTCTGCACTTTAATTCAAGGGACAAAAATTAGTCTATTACATATTGATAATTTTTCAATAGCAACAGTGGTCAGTTGTTACGTAAAAAGATTGTTCTAAGAAAAATTAAGAATGACTGGAGAAATGTCCAGAGGAATAAGAGAAAAAAAAAAACTTTTCAAAACGGTTTCTGGCTGCCGCAATTATATTGCCAGTCGCGTCGATCGATCTCGGGATGTAAAAGCGATCATATTATTGGTTAATGTGCACAATGTAATAATACCAGAGACGACGGGAAACTGCATCTGGCTTCTTGCGTGTGTTCTAGAAATTGTTCACATTAAGTACTTTGAAAAAGACGGACATTCGGTACTGACTCATATAAATGGGTAGTCTGGTGAAATTGTGTTTGTCAAAAATCGTTATTATCATATGAGCCGCATTCTGAGAAAACTGGGCATAATGCATGTGCGTAAAGTGTCGTCTTAGATTAGCCTGTGCAGTCCGCACAGGCTAATCAGGGACGTCAATTTCCGCCTAAATTTGATTTTTTATAAGAAGAGACTTCATTTAAACGAAAAATGTCATAAAAATTGAAAGTGTCGTCCCTGATAAGCCTGTGCGGACTGCACAGGCTAATCTGGAACGACACTTAACGCAAATGCATTATGTCCAGTTTTCTCAGAACACGACTAAAATCATTGCCCTTGGTATTGTGCACGAAAAACTTCAATAAGTAACCATCGTTTCCTCAATTTCAAGATCACGTTATTATTCAGGTTTTAAATACACGAAATAGCAAACTTTTTTCTAATGCTGAAAGAAAAGATAAAATGTGTGTTAAAAATAGAAAATCGACATCTCGAATACTTATAATTAGTGAAAACTATACAAAATTCTAACACGACACGCGACTTGCTTTCTATAGACAAAGAAGGAAATCAAGTGTGGGTTATTCTGCAATAACTTATGGGCGGAGCTTAATGTTTCGAAAATAGTTCCGAATAAATAAAGAAAATATTGCAGTAAAATGCACGTGCTAAACCCCGCTCTAAAAGAAATGTTATAAATGTAGCATGCATATAAAAATAATGAAAAATCAAATTGTATATTTGGTGATAAGTGGCATAACCACGTCTACAAAAAATGTTATTTGTTAGGGAACGTTATTCAGAAAACATTTATAGAATGTCAGCTTTTCAGTAGCATCAATACACGTGACGTCATTAAGTTTCTACGATTGTTGTTTTCAATGAAAGTGACGTAATTTGCAAAATATTTATGAATGAAATGACGTCAAATGTTTGTACAATTCAATGACGTCACTAAATAGTGAACTTAGTACTAAGAAGGGCGGGGTATTGAAAAATATAGTTCACGTCCTATAGCTTGAACCAAATCAATCAGAATCGTGTTAGAATCGAAATAATATTTGTATATGATGGTTTGTTGTCGAATAACCCACAGTAAGTTGTATAGATGCGTGTTATCAAATCACTCGTGCTTCGCACTCGTGATTTAATTCCTACGCATCTACACTCCTTACTGTGAGTTATTCGACAACAAACCATGATAGAAAAATATTATTTCTTAAATAATAATATGGTATACATCAATATTATTTTTTCCACTAATAAATAGAACATGAGTAAGATAGCAAATGTTTGTGTTAAAATATCCATGTGAAAATACATTTCAAAATAATAGTACTCATACCAAGATAAGGCTGCTATTCCATCTGTCCGTATCCGTATCCGTATCCGCATCCGCAAAAAAATAGAACCAGTTGAAATGCACTGCGCTTATTCCATTCATCCGTATCCGTATCCGCATATCCGCATCCGCAAAAAAATAGAACCAGTTGAAATGCACTGCGCTTATTCCATTCATCCGTATCCGTATCCGTATCCGCATCCGCAAAAAAATAGAACCAGTTGAAATGCACTGCGCTTATTCCATTCATCCGTATCCGTATCCGCATATCCGCATCCGCAAAAAAATAGAACCAGTTGAAATGCACTGCGCTTATTCCATTCATCCGTATCCGCGTCCGCATATCCGCATCCGCAACAAAAAAGAACCAGTTGAAATGCACTGCGCTTATTCCATTCATCCGCATCCGTATCCGCATCCGCAAAAGAACGCTCAAGTGAGCATTCTAATGCGGATGCGGACGAGATACGGACGGCATTTAGCACGATGAGGAGAAAAGTGACATCTCAAAAATCAACCGAAAAACTTATCGAATTGGTGAAAAATTACTTGGAACTATACAATTAACGCAGTTCTTTATATCGTGACTCAGATTTTGCCTCAAATGTTTGGAAAAGTATAGCAAAGGCGCTAGAAGAAGATGTTTCAGGTATTTACCATTTGTATTCTTTTACAGACATAATGATGATTTGTACCTTATATCTACTTAAATTCACGCTTGTCCTTCATAACAATTATCTCAATTATATTTTTCAGTTTTATCCATATAATGAAAAGTGTGCACTTTGTGCGAAACAGATGTCCAAATAAAGGCAATCATGGCTCCAGATACAGATTTCTATGGACTTGTATAACGCGGAGTCGAACGCTATTTTGTCACCGCCTACATATCCCACAGGTCTAAACAATTACAACCAGCCCGTGCCTGAGCATAGATAACAGCAATCGTTATTGTCATCTATTAACCAAGAGCATGGTTTCCAGCATATGTCCACAGCTAGTTATGTGGCCTACCCTGTGGCACAGGCACAGGACAATCAGACCGGCGGACAACAAACAGGACTTAACATTTTGAGCGCTGCTATGGAAACTTTACAGTAAAACGAGCTATTGTCCACAATTTTGTGACAAATTAAAGTGACATATTTTTCTTGTTCGTTTAATGTCTCAAGTACAGTGAAACCAAAGACCTATAGAATACAGTCTTTGAGTGAAACACAGGTCTTTTCGAGAACATTTTAGTTCTAAATACATTTTTTGAGTGAAACACAGGTCTTTTTGTTGATTAAGTTTACGTTGCCAATATTTAAGTGCATTAAATAATAAACGTATATAAAATTCAAATTATTGACTCGAACAAAATATTTATAGTTACCGCAAGCAAATAGCTAGGCGTTGTTTGGCTCCAATGGTCTGTCTTGTAACCGATTTCTTTGAAGTAAACTCTTCAACTAGAGAGAGAACGTATCCAAATTGTTGTTTATTTAGTCTATAGTAACCTTTAAACTCCTCATCAGCAAGTTCAAGTTCTTTAACTAAATGGTTGTAAGTTCCAAATGTTTGGCGATTTCTTACTATTGCAAGTGCCCACCATCTGTGCTTTCGTTTACGTTTACACTTCTTCGCGTGAGCAACAGCAGCACCAATTAACAAAAAATGGGAAAACACTTTTTCTGCATACATGTTTTCAGCTCAGAAGTTTTTCCAAAAAAGAAAGATACATTCGACGTATGCGGATAAATGGAATATAGCGTCCGTATTATGATTTTGCGGATACGGATGCGGATACGGATGCGGACAGATGGAATAGTAGCCTAAAAAACCTGAAGTTAGGCAAAAAATCTACTACAAAAAGGCAACTCCTGTATAAAAATACATTGTGATATTTTTTTTTCCTTAGCATTCGATTGAATGAAATATTATAATACTTGAATGTCATTGATTCACGCCGGTTATGCGGATACTTTGATAACTGGTGTCACGTCGTAAATAGAGAACAACAAATGCAACGCGCGAGATTTCAGTTTTCAACTGTTTACATTTATTTTCTGTTTAGTGAGACACGGACATTTTGGCAATAAACAGTTAACCATGTCGTATTGAGAAGAAAGAAAATCCGGGTAAACGGTTGATTTAATAAAAAAAATCCGATAAAAAATTCCATCGAAGATTATCATAAAGTGTATGATCAGTGCATATTTTAACAAAATAAAAAAGCTTCGAAATTACTCAAGTCATTGTCACTATACGAATTTAAAGATCAATAAGTCTATAAATGTTCTAACATGTTAATTGTGTTGTTTACTGACGTATTTGAGGAAATCCAAGTGTTTAAAGAGTCCGATGCCAAATTTTCATTGACACTTCTATAGCCGATCACCTCAATGACAATGGCACATCTGTTCCTGATAACTCGACACTTTTTAATAGATATATAACACATTTGTTACTACACCATATGTCCAATGCTTTGCTGAGTACTGCTATAGTAAGAATGCAATACTTCACAATGCTTGTTCTTACGTCAATTAAAAACGATTCACCGAAAATTTACTTAAGTTTTCTTATCCCTTTGGAATATGAGCATGATTTTTTTTCAGGCAGTATTCAATGAAGACACATCTTTGGGATTACAATCTTACCCTTTAAGCGTGAATTCCTAAATTATTTATCTTAGATGAAAGCTTATATAAATTCCTCGCGATGACTGATTCCTTGGTACTTCACCAGTACTCTCGCCGATCTACTACACATCAGGGTCCTAGATTTGTTCAACATCTCCGTTATCCGACGCGTCCGTTAACGAGAAACAAAGTGTCTATAACATCATGCATATCACCTTTTAAACATATTCTAAATTCGTTCATAGTTATTTTAATTTATGTTATGCTATGTTTTAAAAAATCCATTACCGCTTTGATGGAATTTACGTAATCTTGCAATTGATTGTGTTTATTTATATTTGTATTCTTATGACCATTAACGTTATGTTATGTAATGTAATGTTGTTATACCTATTTACGTGACAGAGAATAATGTGTATATTTGTGTATTAAGACGATGTACTTATGTATAAGTCTGAATAAACTGTCTGTCTGTCTTTAATACATGTCTGTCTGTCTTTAATACAATCAACATTTTAGAGTTTGTAGTATAGTGCTTATTCTACATACTGGAATATAACACACATTGGTAAGAATAGTAACACTGCAAGTAAAAGTATTTTAATTAGAAGATAAAACTCGGATATCAGAGTGCCAAATTTGTTCAGAATCTCGTTATCCGACGTGCCTTTTAACGGGACTCGAAGTGTCAACAACATCATATATACCACCTATTGAAACCTGCTCTATCTTCGTTCATATTTCATTTAGTACTATCACAATTCCAGTATTTGCAGTTAATTTTTTGCTCAACATGATGGAATAGCAAACACTATATTACCATTTTTCTAAGTATGTTTATTTTATAGAAATGTGTACCGATTATCCAGAGAATGCTGTTTTCCGAAGGAATTTCCTCATTTTTTGCAACAATATCCCATTTATTTTTAACATTCCTCCTTTTCGGTACAAAAAATATACTTTTCAAATATGTACTGTGTCATAACAAGTAATATTCTTGATGCACATTTTTAAAAGAAGTAAGGACCTTATATTTTGCACATGGATGTTGTTCTTTGTTATCGAAGTACCATCCGTTATCAAAGTTCCCGCATTACCGGCGTGTTTATTTCGCCAAATATATTTTTAATGTAAATAAACTGGAGCCGTATTCATCAACGTACCTATGTACATGTGAGTAACAGGTGCAGCAGTTTACAATATGTAATTTTATATTAACAAAAATGCCTCGTCCTCCATACAAATAACAAAAGTCCTACGATTAACAATCAAGTTATAAAATACTACAATGAATTTAAGAAAAAAATACATTTGCAGCCCTTTCTAGCAATTGGGTTGTGTCTCTCTCAGTTGTTGTATTCATGATAACAACATCAACATGTTTAGAATGCTTTTTTCAAGTAACAGGCGCGTCTATAAAAATATATCTTACAAATGTACAATCTTATTATGATTTTAATAGACGCAACATCAACTTGAAGTATAATTATTTTGAAACCAGTTATGTGTATAAAAATAGACAAGCCTTTGTTTAAACATAATAAGAAAACTATTCTGAATATATATCCCTGAATTCTAAAAATAAACCATACATAGAAAAATCCGTAATTATATTACACATTCTTTATTGTATAAGTATTTTTCAAATCAATTTATTGTGTATAAAGACTGTATTCCAATTACGTACATGAATTTGTTTGTTAATATTCAGTTTATATCACCAAATAAAATGCAACCGTTTTTTCGTTTAATTATTGTTGTTTTTAACACGTGCATTACATGTACTATGTTTTTCTGGAATGTTTTCTGGTAACGACTACAGTTTTGAATAACTCTTTCTTAAAAAAACATGTTCTCATAAAACGAACAAGCCTCTGATGGCCACACACACCATTTGTCGTAGATAGGGCTTTTCCCAGTATGGATATATTAAATACATATAAAAAAGAACACGTTTTGTCGAACGCAAATGTTTTCAATTAATAATAGAATTATTTAAATGTGTACTGCTGGTGCATTTGTCAAAACCACTCTTCTTTGCTTTATGGTTTGGTAACGTTTAAGATTAATACCATGTGGCGTAACGCAAATTCACACAAAAATGTTCATTACAAAAAATCGAGGTTAAAACCTGTTTTTTAGCCTCATCTCATATGAAAAGTGTCGTGTCAAATGCTAACATTTGACTCCACAGTGTTTATTGAGTGCACTGACTGTTGCGATGTCTCAAAAGAACTGCCAACAATAGTCTGTTACTAGTACAAAGAATAAGTACTGATTTCCTATTACGATACTGTCAAAATCAATGTAACATAAATGGCCTGTGCCAAAACGATATGAGCCGTGTTCTGTGAATAGAGGGTTAAGTGCTTATGTGTGTAAGTGTTTTCCCAGTATAGCCTGTGAGGTCCGCACTGGCTAATCAGGGGCGCCACTTTCCGCCTGAACTGGATTGTTGAAAACAATGACCTTCCTTTAAAACAAAAACAAATCTAAAAGCGGAAAATGTCGTTACTGATAAGCCCGTGAGGATTGTAATTTATTTAACCCTTTGCATGCTGGGAAATTTGTCGTCTGCTAAAATGTTGTCTGCTAAATTTCTAAAATTAGCAATTTTCTTCGATTTTTTTTCAAAGAATACTATCAGAATAACAAACAGTTTGGATCCTGATGAGACGCCACGTTCTGTGGCGTCTCATCTGGATCCAAACTGTTTGCAAAGGCCTTGAAAATCCGGTTCCAGCGCTCAAAGGGTTAAATACCTATAAAAGCAGGTCCTTCCTTTCTGCTACCTTGGACCTAATACGAAGGGCACATGTACCAACCTAGGTAGTCTTTATCTGTCTTCTCCACTGAATAGAGATTCAATTTCAACTTTTCCTGAACAGCTCAGGTTAACATGCTTTACAAAATGGCTTCTTAATTTCACTTGAACTCGGCATTTTATCTACAGTCAATGTATCACACATAGAATGCCACACTAATCTTGGTAAGTCACTTGAGAGGGGCGAGTAAAATGTATGAGCCGTGCTATGTGAAAAGTTTTGCCTTTAATTGGCTCGATACTCATATGCAATCAAAAAAGAATGAATGCGAAGATCTTCTCAGAATAGCGAAGTTAAAATGCCATGTTCACGTCTTACAAGCATTGATTTCATTGATAATTTATTTTCAGAAACTTAAAATTTTACTATCAGAAAATGATAATAAGTCCGGCTAAATATTTTTATGTCCGGTTACTTAAAGGGGCCTTTTCACAGATTTTGGCATTTTTTAACTTATTCATTAAATGCTTTATATTGATAAATGTAAACTTTGGATCGTAAAAGCACCAGTAAAAAATCAAGAATAAAATTAAAAAAAGGAAAAGGACATTGCCCGGAGCAGGTTTCGAACCAGTTACCCTTGGAGTCCTGCCAGAGTCCTGAAGTAAAAACGCTTTAGCCTACTGAGCTATTCCGCCGAGTACACATTCATGACATATTTTATACCTTATATAAGCAATCTTCGTAGTTTCACAAAATTTAACGACAAAAACAGAACTCTCCAAATTATTCAATCGTTTCGCGTTGCAACGCTTTATAATTTTTAGATTTTAAAATCGTCAAAAGATGCATATAATGGCTATATTAGAGCATGGTAAATGTTCAGTATTACTGTTTCCTCACAAATATCAAAACTAAAACGAAAATTTGCGGATATGAAACAACTTTTTTCAATTTTGTCAATTTACCAAACCGTGAAAAGATCCCTTTAATCTTCAGATCCAACAGAATGCTTACTAAACTATTCGAGTCTTAAGTGATACATTTTGTGAAATGTAAGCAAAAACATCTTATAAAAACAGTTGTATATGTTACAAAGATAGGTAATAGTATAGACGGGGCTTGCTTAAAACAGCGGTTTCAAAGTTTATAAGAGTAATGAGGAAGCCTTATTATTGCATGTGGTCTTTATAATTATGAGATTTAACTGATTTGCAAAAACGTGTGACGGGTCACAAAACAGACCCACTACACACAACACAACATGCAACAAACAATCACAAATTATAAATAACTCCTGATACGGAACGTTGATACTGATAATTCGCTCTGCAGTTAAGTTAAACTTTGGATGTTTGTTGGTATCTGTTATCTACCGAAAACAAGAAATTTCCTTTTTATTTCATGAATTGTTAATTTATTTTTTTTTTAAGAGTTGAGCAGGCGATGTTTGCTGGATTTATCACGTCATGATATCAATAATGACGTCATTTCACACGAAACAGTGAAAGTGTGGATCATTTTTGCTGATTATTGTTATTGTTTAAAACAATAAATACTTATTTTTATAAACTATTTATATTTACTCTATAAAATTCAGATTATAATGAAGTACGTATTGATCTTCAAAGAAATGCACTATTTCACTTACCAGATTAGTGATGATTTTTGGTGACAACGTCTTTCACAATAACGTCCGGTCTCACGTCACGCTTGAGCACAAGGTTAACTTGAACAGTCCTGTCAACATCGTATTTCGCTTTCCGTCCAATGTTTGTAGAAACGATATTAGAAGCGTTCTTGACAGCCTCGTAACAACAGAGAAACTTGAAAACGCTAGAGAATGTTCCCGGAAGATGTATTTACTAATGAACGAGTCTTTTCTTCCGCCTGTATAGGGGCAATGCGACGGTGACGTAAACAGTTTATGAATAATCTTCGCAGACGACACGACGACGTGACGTCTTCTCATGAATTTAAACTGAAAATGTCGCCGAGTCCAGTCCGCTATTTCGCAAACTATTCCAAAACCGTCGTCTGCGTTTTCGTCTTGCAAAGGGCGAGAACACAAATATTTGCACATGGTAAAACTTTAAGACGCCGATCTTTTTTACGATGTACACTATCCATTCCAAGTTAAAAATTAACTCTACAGCATCAAGGGATTTCATATATTTAACGCCGATGTATTCTTAGATGCAGCTGCTTTTCATGAACCGTTCTCAATAATTGTGCTGAAAATGCTATGTAATTTTCACTCGTTTGACGGTTATACGAATGTATCCCTCTAAAGCAAAGACCCCAACACGAGGTTTGTACCCGTAACCTGACAAAGGCGCCTGGTGTATTCATGAATGTCGACATTAATTTATAATACAGTATAGGGACATATCGCATACACTTTTCACTACATTTAATTGCTTATATAATGTATCGAAGTAATTTTCGTCTGATATTACCGAAACATCGATAACGCATTTCGCTAGTTTCATCAGTTGTGTGACATAGCGACAAGTATGTGGTTCACACGACGACCACATTCCAATAATTCGATAACATTGTTTGTGTGCCGAACGTTTTTACTACCGGTAATTGTATAATGATATTTCATCCTATAATATGTTTGTTACAGTAATCGTGTAAACAAGGAAATATTACGTTGTTTTCGGTTGCTGTTTTTGTTGTTAACTAACTACAATTATTTGGATATTGAATAATCATCAAAAGATCATATTTGTCGAAAATTCTAATAATCGTAAGGATTTTATTTATTTTTATCTTGGAAATCTGCATATTTATTTATCTAATCTGCATATACTCACATAATAATTATATCTTATCAATTTCTACAATTTGTCGGAAATAAGGTTTCTTTTTGAAACATACGATTTTACACTGTTATTTATACTTTGGCACAATTATTTGTGAAGTTCATAAACGTTGATGAAGCATAGATACATTTTGTAAGTTTGCAACTAAAACATTTTTTTATTTATTTATAATGCGCTTGGTAAAAATCAATTTATTGACACACGTACATAAATACATAAATATCAAACACTTCTTATGTTGCAAATATATATTTTATCAATGGCTATATAACACATAATCAAAGTGGTATGCTTAATATACAATTAGTAAAATGCACACGTACATAGAGGTGCTTAATATTATAAGACATCATACGACTTACATGATAAGAAATGATATAGGGTGTATGCACGAACAAAGAGATGTATATGCTTACAGCAAATATTAAAAATGCTTATACATTTAAAGTAACATAAATACTCTAAATCAAAGAATAATACTTTAATATTTCGTGAAATAAAGTTAACCCATACAAAATCAGTGTTCCTTAAAGCAAATACCAAAATTTCAACGCAAGATGTGGTAAAGTATCATAGATTTACAGGGTCATCAGAATTACTTTATTTGATAAGCCTGTGTTCTTATTCACAAAATTCCATGTATATTGCACGATAATGCTTCTCGAAAGCTGAAACTTTGTCACCTATTTCAGACGTACTCAAGGATTTATTCTTATACCTGAAGAAATCGGCAAAAACTGCAAGAAAAACTGTCTTTAATGCACTTAAGATCACAGGTGGTTAGCGTGTGGCTATGATATTAATTAGTGAAAACATCATTTTGAATGATAAATAATCATATTATAACGAAAAATTAACTTTTCTTGAAAAAAAATTCACTATCAAATATATATATAACAAGGTATGCAACTCAAAATCACCCCAAAACGGGTTGCATCGCTTTGAACAACCATATCTTCATCAATTGTGTAGCGATTTTCACGATCTCGGTCGTATTCAACGCAGAAATGAATTTCCTTTCTGGAAATGTATATGTCTTGCAATATTTTTACAAATGCTGATTTTGAGTTTCATACCTTGTTATATATATATTTGAGAGTGAATTTTTTTTCTTCAGAAAAGTTAATTTTTAGTTAAAATATGATTATTTATCATTCAAAATGATGTTTTCACTAGTTAATATCATAGCCACACGCTAACCACCTGTGCTTAAGATATTTACAAATAACTTGAGATATTTGCTCAAATAAAGTGTTAACGGTGTGATTACATTCTGTCCAGCCCGTGTGCAAATCCCTGAAAACCCCGTTGATTCTTCGCCCTGTTTAACGAGATACAAAATGCTCGTTTTTATTTGCTATGCGACAATATTTACGATTTGAATTTCCCGCCACTAAATCCTAACATTTACGCATTCAAGAGAACTACGACTTGCTTTCGAAGCTACCCGAAGACCATCTCGCGCTCGCTCGTAAATGCTCGGATATCGTAGCCCGAAATTCAACTGCAATATTGTGACAAAAAATAAAAACGAGCATTTTGTATCGCGTTAAATCTTAGTAACCAGACCTCATCTTGCGTTGAAATCTTGGCTATTGCTATAAGGAACAATGTGTTATCTTTGTTTTTCGAAATATTTCGAAATAATGTGGATGTAACCAAAAAGAGTGATATAACGTGATACACACAACACATCAATAAACATTCAACGATTTCTATCAATAATCAACGCAATAAGGATATCAAAAGATGGAGATCATTATGATCTGATAAGTTACAGAATTTAAGCAGTTATCTCTTTTACTTATCAGTTTACTTGTTTTAGAACTTTTTAAAAACAAGTTCATTGATATGACCGAATATGACCTAGTTCATGGAAATCGCTGCACAATTGATGAAGTTATGGATGTTCGAAGCGATGCACCATGTTTTCCGATCATTCTGAGTTGAATACCTTGTTTTATATATATTTGATGGGGATTATTTTTTCAGTGAGGTTGATTTTTCGTTATAATTTGATTATTTTTTCATTCAAAATGATGTTTTTACTAATTATTATCATAGCCACAGGCTAACCACCTGTGCAAACAGCAAGAAAAACTGTCTCTTATGCACTAAAGATCAAGTTATTGTGGACTAACGATTCTCAACGACCTATGACGGACAGAAGACGGTCACACAATCTTAATCACATCGCGCTCCAACAAGTAAAAAAAATAGTTTTAAGAATAACTACATCACAAAATCATCTTTTTACAGGTTCAGATCTCGCGAATGAAAATGCCGGGGAACCGGACGACATTGACTCTTGGCGACTGGCAGCGAGGCTCAGACTGGTTTTCAAGCGTTCCATGTAAAACTCGTTCTTCTCAAGGCGCTTGCGCTCCAGTGAACGCCATCTAGCGGAAAGGTCGGCCAGCTTTGTGGTATTGCGGAGTCTGAAAGTATTTCAGAAAATATTGTTAACGATGCCTGCATTATATTGCGCTGACCCATACAGAAACTAATCAAACTAATTACATTGTTTATGGAATTCAGACATTCTTTCGCTCCAAACATTGAAAATTGACCTGTTTCACCGTACACCATAACACGTGTGTAGACATATGCACATTAAGTGTTCGTTTCAGGTATTTTAAATGCACTCTTTTTATATTTTCTGCCTGTGGAATCCCAACACCCACCCCACCCCCACACACATCCAATCCCACCCAACATTACTTATTACTGAGCAGTCCCTAAATACTGGCGTGACAAGAGTGTCCAATCAGTAAAATGGTATTTCACCCGAACGTACATATTTTGTTTTACACTTGCAGTGCGAACATTGACTACAGCGTATTACCGGTTTTCTATACTATTCCTACAAGATCCACGGGAATCGCTATACGGCAGATCAAAGCAAAGGATAAACTGTTATCAGCATATGCCACACAGAAACGCACATTCTGACATCTTTTTACAAATATTTGGCTATGATATAAAATCATATTATGTATGATAAATGTTGCGCAGCATATACTGTCATCTCATCTTCGCCTGTTGTACCGTCTGGACCAGCCTGCTCTAGGCGTCTCGGTCTGTTGTTCCGTCTGCACCAGCTTGCTCTAGGCGTCTTGGAATGTTGTCCCGTCTGGACCAGCTTGCTCTATGCGTCTCGGTATGTTGTCCCGTCTGGACCAGCTTGCTCTATGCGTCTCGGTATGTTGTCCCGTCTGGACCAGCTTGCTCTAGGCGGCTCGGTCTGTTGCCCCGTCTGGACCAGCTTGCTCTATGCGTCTCGGTATGTTGTCCCGTCTGGACCAGCCTGCTCTATGCGTCTCGGTCTGTTGTTCCGTCTGGACCACCTTGCTCTAGGCGGCTCGGTCTGTTGTTCCGTCTGGATCAGCTTGCTGAAGGCGGCTCGGTCTGTTGTCCCGTCTGGACCAGCTTGCTCTATGCGTCTCGGTATGTTGTCCCGTCTGGACCAGCTTGCTCTAGGCGGCTAGGTATGTTGTCCCGTCTGGACCAGCTTGCTCTATGCGTCTCGGTATGTTGTCCCGTCTGGACCAGCCTGCTCTAGGCGTCTCGGTCTGTTGTTCCGTCTGGACCAGCTTGCTCTTGGCGGCTCGGTCTGTTGTTCCGTCTGGACCAGCTTGCTGTAGACGGCTCAGTCTGTTGTCCCGTCTGGACCAGCTTGCTCTAGGCGGCTCGGTATGTTGTCCAGTCTGGACCAGCTTGCTCCAGGCGGCTCGGTCTGCTGTCCCGTCTGGACCAGCTTGCTCTAGGCGTCTCGGTCTGTTGTCCCGTCTGGACCAACTTGCTCTAGACGTCTCGGTCTGTTGTCCCGTCTGGACCAGCTTGCTCTGTGCGTCTCGGTCTGATGTCCCGTTTGGACCAGCTTTCTCTAGGCGTCTCAGTATGTTGTCCCGTCTGCACCAGCCTGCAATAGGCGTCTCGGTCTGTTGTCCCGTCTGGACCAGCCTGCTCTATGCGTCTCGGTCTGTTGTCCCGTCTGGACCAGCTTGCTCTAGGCGTCTCGGTCTGTTGTACCGTCTGGACCAGCCTGCTCTAGGCGTCTTGGTCTGTTGTCCCATCTGGACCAGCTTGCTCTAGGCGTCTTGGTCTGTTGTTCCGTCTTGACCAGCTTGCTCTAGGCGTCTCGGTCTGTTGTACCGTCTGGACCAGCTTGCACTAGGCGTCTCGGTCTGTTGTTCCGTCTGGACCAGCTTGCCTTAAGCGTTTCGGTCTGTTATTCCGTTTTGACCAGCTTTATCTAGGCGTCTCGTTCTGTTGTCCAGTCTGGACCAGCTTGCTCTAGGCGGCTCGGTTTCTGCGCGAGTCTCTCCAGCTGTCTCCACGTCTTACCCATACACTTGCACTGAGATGCCAAATAAGTTTGCTGTTCAATTCGCTCGTTTAAACGCTTGTATATACCTTACATACGAAATTAATAAACTTAATTTCCACGAAATTGTGTTGTACGATGGTTGTTTCGAAGTACCTTGATTATGGCACATCCGACCATTGTCTCGGAAATATGCAAGTGTTTCGAATGTTTTTTAATACTTCCAAGAGAGACGTAACATAAAATTTTACCTCTTTAGCGAAATACTTTGTCTACACATTGTCAAGCTCACAGGTAAGTTTCTGACATTGTCAAGCTCACAGGTCTGTTTCTGTTAAGCTGTCAAAAAGTACTTGAACATATATCATTATACTTGAATAAGCTACCACCTAATCGGAATGCAGCGCTAAGCAGTAAATTGACGAATCCACTTTTTGTGAAGCTTGAGTCAATAAAAGTGGAATACTCTGTTTTCGTTGCATCACACAATTGCTTTGATATCTTGTTTCATAATCAAGTAAATTATTATAATTAGGACATGTTTGCAAAGTACTTTTTTTAATGAAAACTTAAATCAATCCATATCAAACGGATTAAAAATACCCATTTGGTTGCTAAACGTATTATTTCGGCATTGTGTATGCCTTTATGAAACCTTTTTGTCCTCGGATGAGAACTGATATTTTTCAAAAGAAGTATCTTTTATGTTTTCATATTTCAGTCTTGGGAAGATGTTAGCAGAAGAGCTATTTTGTGTTATGTGGATGAAACATATTTACAAACTTCCGTCAACCTAGTTTGTGTGAAAGATGTTTGTTGATAAATCTCTTACTTGATAGTTTGCCATGTCTATTTCTTTTATACTTTAAACATAAAAATCCTTACCCTGATTGTAAACATAGAATTACGATTCAATTTATGCGTTTCATTTTGGCATTCATATTTTCATTTTGAGTCTTAAAAGAATGGCGTGTCAAAAGTTGAAAAAAATACAATTACATAGTAAAGTTAAGTTTGTGTATCACATAAAAATGTGTTTATGTGAAAAATATATTATGTGTATGGTAAAACAACATGTCTTCTAAAATGTCGCATTTATTGTCAATGCTATTGATGTGTTGTTAAACAAAGTTTTATATGTACCGGTTTTGAATAGTTTTTACATGGTATGAATAGATCGGGTTTGATAAAAATATCTTTGAAAAATATTCGGCGTATATCCTGACTTTAAAATAAACGTAGACAATTTACGTGTTTTAAGTTGTTAACTTAAAAAACAAAGGTTTAAGTAATGTAGTGTTCTTTTTTTCGCTTAATGATCGCACATCCACGCATGAAATGTTTGCTAAGTAGTACACGCATATTAAAATACGTAATAGTGTTTGTAGATACATATTTTACTGCGTTATATCACATCATACGTGTTCTCACATTACTAATTTGAATGTATTTCTTCGTTATCGAAACATATGGTATATTTATATTTCATTTATGGGCAGTTTTTCATTCCACATAATTAAATAACACTGTTACATCTGTGTCATGCGAACATTGGTCTTATGGCCAGCGTAGCTCGAGCCCAGACTTCTTACTTGCGCGGTCTAGTAATGGGCTACGCATATCGCACTTGCGCGGTCTAGTCTTGGGCTACGCTTATCGCACTTGCGCGGTCTATTCACGGGCTACGCTTATCGCACTTGCGCGGTCTAGTCATGGGCTACGCTTATCGCACTTGCGCGGTCTATTCACGGGCTACGCTTATCGCACTTGCGCGGTGTAGTCATGGGCTACGCTTATCGCACTTGCGCGGTCTAGTCATGGACTACGCATATCGCACTTGCGCGGTCTAGTCATGGACTAAGCATATCGCACTTGCGCGGTCTAGTCATGGACTACGCATATCGCACTTGCGCGGTCTAGTCATGGACTAAGCATATCGCACTTGCGCGGTCTAGTCATGGACTACGCTTATCGCACTTGCGCGGTCTAGTCATGGACTACGCATATCGCACTTGCGCGGTCTAGTCATGGGCTACACTTATCGCACTTGCGCGGTCTAGTCATGGACTAAGCATATCGCACTTGCGCGGTGTAGTCATGGGCTACGCATATCGCGCTTGCGCGGTCTAGTCATGGACTACGCATATCGCGCTTATGCGGTCTAGTCATGGACTACGCATATCGCACTTGCGCGGTCTAGTCATGGGCTACGCTTATCGCAATTGCGCGGTCTAGTCATGGACTACGCATATCGCACTTGCGCGGTCTAGTCATGGGCTACGCATATCGCACTTGCTCGGTATAGTCATGGACTACGCATATCGCACTTGCGCGGTATAGTCATGGACTACGCATATCGCACTTGCGCGGTCTATTCATGGGCTACGCATATCGCCCTTGCGCGGTTTAGTCATGGACTACGCATATCGCACTTGCGCGGTATAGTCATGGACTACGCATATCGCACTTGCGCGGTCTAGTCATGGACTACGCATATCGCACTTGCGCGGTCTAGTCATGGGTAACGCTTATCGCACTTGCGCGGTCTAGTCATGGGTAACGCTTATCGCACTTGCGCGGTCTATTCACGGGCTACGCTTATCGCACTTGCATGGTCTAGTCATGGGCCACGCTTATCGCACTTGCGCGGTATAGTCATGGACTACGCATATCGCACTTGCGCGGTCTAGTCATGTACTACGCATATCGCACTTGCGCGGTCTAGTCATAGGCTACGCTTATCGCACTTGCGCGGTCTAGCCATGGGCTACGCATATCGCACCTGTAAAGTGATTATAGTGATAGTGCGATTTCCCTTCTAAAATGGACACTATATAAGTTCAATTGTTTTGTCTCAAAATAAAAGACAAATGGCAATGGCTGATAGGTTTTCATTCATTTGTTCACATACAATTTGATTTATTGAAAGTAGTACTGAGTTATTAACATAAGGCGTTTATTGATAGTACATTCCGTCGTCCCACTGACGATTTACTGACACAGTGCTGTTCCTAAAAGTCTTGGGGAATGGGTATGATAGTCTGTACCACATAAAAATTGTGTTTTTATAAATAGTGTTTTCAGAATATGCCCATGAAACTATAAAATGAAAACATGTCTTTTGCAATACAAATACAATCTTTGTAACATTAACAACAATTTAATAATACTTTCATATTGAAATATTCTTCTAAATTTTCACATTCACTACATAAACCCGGAAACATTGAAATAGCGAACATTTTACTCGACATTCCACACGGGCTCTGTGAAAAGGGGGTTTGCTGCATGTGCGTAAAGTGTCGTCCCAGATTATACTGTGCAGTCCGCACGGCCAATCAGGGACGACACTTTTCGCTTTTATGATATTTATCGTTCAAAGAAATTCTCTTCTTAGCAAAAATACAGTTTAAGCGGAAAGTGTCGTCCTTGACTAGCCTGTACAGGCCAATCTGAGACGACACTTAAAGCACATGCGATCATTTCACTTGCTCGTCTGGTATGTGATTTATTCAAGTCAAAGTGTGATTCAAGGCAAGCCTTCAAAACGTTGTAAATGCTTTGCATTTACCGTCACAAATCGGTTATCCAAATATTTCATCATTTTGTGTTTATAGTTGGTGTGCTCTTATAAAAAATAGTGGATAAGAGCAGATCCAGAATGTTTCTCCTGACAGAGTTTTTGGCGTTTCGGTGTTTGCTATATTTTGCACGTGTTTTCTTAACCAAGAAAACTCAAAAAAAATATTGGAATGTAAAAGGCAAGCTGGTAATTTTTTATATCAGCTAGTCAATCTACAAAACTGTAAATATAAGCAATAGTTGCATGTATATTATGACATAACCAGTTAAAATAAGGAATTTTCCAAAGCCGCCAACCTTAAACGAAAATATCATATTATTTTGTAAGGCTACCCCTCCAAACCTGCGTTGTGACGACATCGCCTGCTGCCCCTGAAGGTCCTGTCGGCGTCGGTGGAACTCCTGGTCCCAACGGCGCTCCTCCTCGCGCTCCCTGGCGTCCATCAACTGTGCATGCTTCACCTCCTTCCACGACTTTCGGAGAGCTTCTATGTCCGTATTGGAACGCTGGACCTGTCACATATCAGCACAGGTCTGGATGTGTATCTTGCTAATTATTAAGTACGCATATAATAATCTATTTGGTCCAATCCCGTGTAAGCCGGCGTATATGGATATCACTTTAAGAGCGTTTGATAAACAATAGTATACACAGTTTTTGCATGTCAGCAAAAGCGAAAAAGGAACTGTGCCTAATAAAATAAGACCGATATATCTTTTATATGGTTTCGTACATTGAAAAACATGATTTGGTAGTGAATTTCAAAATGGGAGAATCACGGATCAAAATAAATTAATGTATATTTTCTTAATACTGACCGGAGAAGAGTTTAAACTCGGTATGAATGGATTCAAAACAATGTTAATGTATCTTTTGTTTGCGGTATTAAGGTAATACTGCCTCTCTACTTTAATGGATATGCTGCATGGTACTTGTTTCACGCTTGTGAGCGGCGGTTTTAATGAGCTTTTGTTCGCGATACATGTAGTTTATAAGTTACTCTACTAATGCGTTTGTTACCCAAATTAAATGCTTATTGAATAAAGTTTGTGAACTTTTCACCTCTAACAAATCACACACAAAATAACTGGACAGGTAAGTAACTTTTCGGCGTGTCCCGAATTAAATATTCCTATTTGCGGTTAGGTTATCACATTATAATCCCCTTTTTCTGACAACACGATCAAGCTTAGCGAAAAACAACACTGATGTGTGTAAAGAGGAACGCTTGCAATTAATTTGAATTCGATTGGTCATTTAAATATATTAATCTATTATCTCGTTTAGAGGGTTGTATAGCCAGATCTAAAATATAATCACTTAACTATTTTAAAGTTTAAAAGCTGTTGAAAACAAGCATTTTAATTCTCATTTAAAATATAATAAGAGTAAAAATGCTGATCACGTGTTCATAAGCAAAATAAATTGCATTTTAAACAGTGATCTGTAGACTCGGTTTTACAATACGATACTACTGGTATATTTCAAAACGGTTTGCTTGTATTTTTCGTGGATGTATTATTATTCATCGCGCAATATAATTCCTTTTTCGTCAACAAACATGATCATAAGGCATATTTACCATTTTACTCCGCAAAGTAACGATAATCATATATTTAACGTACCGTCAGTAAAGTTGCGTCCCAAGCATGATAAGAAATCCAAGGAATTCAAGGTTGATAGGTGCATTGATTGTTACAAGTAAAGTCATTTATTGGTGCTTTGGAGATATTGCGTCCTACAGATTTTCCCTAACGAGAAAACACACGTGTGGTGTCATTTAGTGCAAGTTGTCAACCCATACTTTTCCCAAACATATTCCGCATTTAAAGTTAACTGTATCATATTTAAGGTTCATGACGATGACGACAATGCGACAGTGCGAGAATACGATGGCGACAGCGCGATAGTACGATGGCGAAAATGCAATAGTCATATCGTACGGTCGCAATCGTATCATCGCATTCTCGCCATCGCGTTATCGCGTTCTCGTCATCGTATTGACGCACTGTCGTCATCGTATTGTCGCATTCTCGTCATCGTACTCTCGCGTTCTCGCATTTTCGCATTGTCGCCATCGTACTATCGCACTGTCGCCATCGTATTGTTGCACTGTCGTCATCTCACTGTCGCATTGTCGACATCGTACTATCGCGTTCTCGCATTCTCTCCATCGCGTATTCGCATTCTGGCCATAGTATTGTCGAACTGTCGTTATCGTATAGACGCAATCTCGTTTTCGTACTCTCGAGTCCTCGCATTCTCGCCCTCTGGATTCTAATGTGTAACCACGATGGCCCTAACGGTACTCCGTACGCACATCATAGCTATCCATTTTGCTTGCAATATAAATCGAGTGTGCACGTAATAGAGACCCCTAAATAAAATACTTTCAAATACCCTGTATGCTATCGTTTAAAATGTACTATGTGGCGGTTCAATAAATATTGTTTGGTCTTAGTCAACGTGACTTTTGCTATAATAGCGAAATTACACAACTCATGCTTGACGCTTTACGTGCATTTATAAACTGACTATAATTCAAATACAAATGTGCCTTGGGGCCCGGGGTGTGGTCGTGGACGTGCACAGTTTACATGTATAAGCCAGTATGAAATATGTAATAAATACAACGATATCTTGAAAACTTAAGTATTATGTAATATGTTTTGTTAAGCCTTACTTACTTTGATTGTTTCCGTTGCCATGTCGTTTGAACTTTAAATGTCCACTTTTCATCAAAAACTAAACATACAATTTCACATTCTGTGTAATTAACAGTGCAATCATGTTCGAATTAATCAGTAACTACTCTTGTTAGATGTTTATATTTGTTATGGGCGAAAAAAGCACCCACGATTATTTGTCTTATTATCCGTAAGGCTTTTATAATCTCCATGAAATACCAGTGTACTTGACATGGCGGCTATTTGATTCCCCTGGTACATATAAGTTCATTGTTAGGCACTTTTTAGCGACTTAAGATTAACGATTTAAAAGCCTTGTACCTCAATAAACATCACATGTTTTATTGATATTCATAAGCAAGCTATTAAAGAACGACATTAAATTACGCCGCTGTAATTTCATGCTTCGATTAAAATTTGCAAACAAGTATTGGAAACACAACTATAATGTTTCCTAATCGCAATCACCTTTGAAAACGTTATCCATACCACAAACTGACTGTTAACTTGCTGCGGTCATAGTTCAACAACTTCTTTTATTGACGTTATAATATAATTCATAATTGTTACTTCCTGGTGCCAGGTGGTCACATCAACACGTGTATATGCCCTCTTCTGATATGTTGAAGGTTAATATATTTAGATTATATCTAGAATTGAGAACCGTAGCATGTTTCTATCATTTAACACCATGATAGCAATTAAATAATTATCCATGTGAATAGATTTCAAACGTGTTTCTTAAACGTCAAGTATCACGACAAAACCTCACATAACCTTCAGCGAGTGCGTCACTTTTAATAATAAGTCAACAACTTACCTGAATATTTTGTATACACCGCCACATTTGGGTCTTTGACTTCATCAGCAACGCTTCGTTTCCATGCTGGAAAGTCATATTTGCGCAATTAAGCCCAAAGTCTCTATCCCAGTAGATTGCTGAGACGGTCCATTCAAGTTTACAAAGTCGGCAGAGCATTAAAAATGCTCAATTTCTTTGCAGTGTAAAATGATTATCAGCTGAGGCTTTCGAAGCGCCATTACTAAATAAAACTGAATACGTTGTCCTTCCAGTGCAAAACAAATATTAGAAAAGGTCCGAGGATGGTCCGAAAAGTATGCTACGATTTAGTGTAACAACAAAGACCGTTCAAAAATCCGAAAACGTGAATAAAAAAAGTTATACCAGTCGCTTATGTTCGAAGAATCTGATTGTATATTAAGCGTTCTATGGTGCAAGATAGCAAAGTTCGACACATTATTCCGTAAGAAGTTGCGAATTGAAATGAAAACTGTCACAGTGGTTTTGTATTGAAACTGGTTACATAGAAAAAACCGGATGTATCTCTGAACTCCGTGTTAACAGTCATCCAGTCAGCTGACTATCGGTTTAAAGCGCCCTGTTTTTCAGAATCTGTTGTTTTTCTTGTAAATTGATCGTGCAAATACCAATGACAATATTTGCAAATGTTTTCAATTCTCCACAGCGTGCGGCATGCATTGGCTTATGAAAGCAAAACAGCGATCTTTATCTTGCATTGTCGGCGACAGCGTGAAATCGATATGGGTTAAGGATTGAAGCACTCAACATAAGGTCCAGAAATTAATGCGGCTGCTTTAATTACAAAAAAGGACGTTATTTACTTTCACGAGGTTGACATAAATTCCTTTTGATTGTGCTTATCACTTAGGCCTGTTCACTCACTTCAGTTGCGTTATGTATCGCACAGGCTATCTGGGACAATACTCTCCGCATCGACTGGATTTAGTTAAGAAGGGACTTTCTTTAAATGACAAATCAATTACGGTACAGTGGAATGCACAAGCTAATTTATGACGATAATACAAGCCAAAGCATTAAGCCCAGTGTTCCCAGAGAGCGACTCATTGGTGAATAAATGTCTATATTTCTATATGTCTATTTGTCTATATGTCTATATGTCTATATGTCTAACTCTATTCCGTTATGTAAGTTCCTTCATATCTGTTCACGATTGCAGAATCACGATTATAAAAGTTGCTTGATTGAAAGTTCATGAAGTGCAGTAATGTATTCCATGCATTGCGGAATCACAGAGATAAAAAAGGATAATACACAGATCAGAAAAGGAGCAGTACACTATACCGTAATGCGTAAAATGATCTAGTAAGCCACAAGCCTGGTCTTCGCTTCCACACGCAAACATATTAGTAAGCCGAAAGACTGGTCTTCGTTTCCACACGCAAACATGTTAGTAAGCCGAAAGACTGGTCTTCGTTTCCACACGCAAACATATTAGTAAGCCGAAAGACTGGTCTTCGTTTCCACACGCAAACATATTTTAACCACATGTGGTTAGAGTGTGACTATAATGTAAATTAGTAAAAACAACATCATCTTGGATGAAAAATAATCAAATTATAACGAAAGATCCAGTAAGGATGGCCGTACTAGATGTAGTTGTAGAGTGAGGATGACCATACTTCATGCAGTGGTAGCGTGAGGATGACCGTTCTTGATTTAGTGGTAGAGTGAGGATGACCTACATGATTCAGCGGTAAATTGAGGATTGCCGTTCTCCATTTTGTTGTAAAATGGGTTGTAAAATGGGAATGGCCGTCTTTGAATCAGTAGTAGAGTGAAGATGGCCGTACAGTGGCAGCGTGACGTTGCCGTACTTGCTTTAGTGGTAGAGTGAGGATGGCCATACTTGATTCAGTGGCAGAGTGCGGGTGATCGTACTTTATTCAATGGTAGAGCGAGGATGGCCGTACATGATTCAGTGGTAGAGTGAAGATGTCCGTACGTGATTCAGTGGTAGAGTGAGGATGGCCGTACATGATTCTGTGGTAGAATTAGGATGGCTCTACTTGATTCAGTGGTAGAGTGAGAATGGCCGTACAGGGGTAGATTGAGGATGGCCGAACTTGATTTAGTGGTAGAGTTAAGATGACCGTACAGTGGTAGAGAGAGGAGGGTCGTACTTGAGTCAGTGGTACAGTAAGGATGGCCGTACCTGATTCGGTTTTAGAGTGAGGAATGTCGAAATTGATTCAGTGGAAGGGTGCGGATGGCCGTGCAACGGTAGTGAGAATGGCCCTACAGTGGTTGAGTGAGGATGGCCGTACTGTGGTAGAGTGAGGATGGCCGTACTGTGGTAGAGTGAGGATTGCCGTACAGTGGTATGTGAGGATGGTTGTAAAGTGGTAGAGTGAGGATGGCTGTACTTGATTTAGTGGTAGATTGAGGACGGACGTACTTGATTAAGTGATAGAGTAAGGATGGCCGTACTTGATTCAGTGGTAGAGGGCGGATGGTCGTACTTTATTCAATGGTAGAGCGAGGATATCCGTACATGATTCAGTGAAAGAGTGAAGATGGCCGTATGTGATTCAGTGGTAGAGTGAGGATGGCCGTTCTTGATTTTGTGGTAGAATGAGGATGGCCGTACTTGATTCAGTAGTAGAGTGAGGATGGCCGTACAGAGGTAGATTGAGGATAGCCGAACTTGATTCAGTGGTAGAGGGAAGATGGCCGTACGGTAGTAGAGTGAGAAGAATCGTACTTGAGTCAGTTTAAAAGTGCGTACTTGATTCAGTGGAAGAGTGAGAATGGTCGTAGAGTGGTAGTGAGGATGGACGAACATTGGTTGAGTGAGTATGGCCGTACAGTGGTCGAGTGAGAATGGCCATACAGTGGTAGAGTGAGGATGGCCGTATAGTGGTTAAAAGAGATGGCCGTATTTGATTCAGAAGTAGAGTGAGGATGGCCGAACAGTGGTAGAGTGAGTATGGCCGTACAGTGGTTGAGTGAGGATGGCCGTACAGTGATAGAGTGAGGATGGCCGTACAATGGTAGAGTGAGAATTGCCGTATAGTGGTTAAAAGAAATGGCCGTATTTGATTTAGAAGTAGAATGAGGATGGCCGTACAGTGGTAGAGTGAGTATGGCCGTACAGTGGTTGAGTCAGGATGGCCGTACAGTGGTTGAGTGAGCATGGCCGTACAGTGGTAGAGTGAGTATGGCCTTACCATTCAGTGGTTGTGTGAGGATGGCCGTACAGTGATTGAGTAAGGATGGCCCTACAGTGGTTGAGTGAGGATGTCCGTATATGATTCATAGGTAGAGTGAGGATGGCCGTACAGTTGTAGAATGAGGATTCCCGTATTTGATTAAGAAGTAGATTGAGGATGGCCGTACAGTGGTAGAGCGAGGATGGCCGTAGAGTGGTAGGGCGAGGATGGCCGTACAGTAGTAGAATGAGGATGGTCTTACAGTGGTAGAGTGAGGATGGGCTACAGTGATAGAGAGGATGGTCGTTTAGTGGTAGTGAGGATGGTCGAACAGTGGTAGTGAGGATTGGCATACAGTGGTAGTGAGGATGGTCGTACAGTGGTAGAGTGAGGATGGTCGTACAGTGGTAGTGAGGATGGTCGTACAGTGGTAGTGAGGATGGTCGTACAGTGGTAGAGTGAGGATGGCCGTACAGTGGTGGTGAGGATGGTCGTACAGTGGTAGAGTGAGGATTGCCGTACAGTGGTAGAGTGAGGATGGTCATACGGTGTAAGTGAGGATGGTCGTACAGTGGTAGAGTGAGGATGGTCGTACAGTGGTAGAGTGAGGATGGTCGTACAGTGGTAGTGAGGATGGTCGTACAGGTGTAGAGTGAGGCTGGTCGTACAGTGGTAGAGTGAGGATGGTCGTACAGTGGTAGAGAGGATGGTCGTACAGTGGTAGTGAGGATGGTCGTACAGTGGTAGAGTGATAATGGCCGTAGTGGTAGTGAGGATGGTCGTACAGTGGTAGAATGACGATTGCCGTACTGTGGAAGTGAATATCGTCGTACAGTGGAAGTGAGGATGGTCGAACAGTGGTAGTGAGGATGGTCGTACAGTGGTAGTGAGGATGGCCGTACAGTGGTAGTGAGGATGGTCGTACAGTGGTAGTGAAGATGGTCGTACAGTGGTATAGTGAGGATGGTCGTACAGTGGTAGTGAGGATGATCGTAGAGTGGTAGAGTGAGGATGGTCGTACAGTGGTAGTGAGGATGGTCGTACAGTGGTAGTGAGGATGGTCGTACAGTGGTAGTGAGGGTGGTCGTACAGTGGTAGAGTGAGGATGTTCGTACAGTGGTAGAGTGAGGATGGTCGAACAGTGGTAGGGAGGATGGCCGTACAGTGGTAGTGAGGAGGGTCGTACAGTGGTAGTGAGGATGGTCGTACAGTGGTAGTGAGGAATGTCGTACAGTGGTAGTGAGGATGGTCGTACAGTGGTGATGAGTATGGTCATACAGTGGTAGAGTGAGGATGGTCGTTCAGTGGTTGAGTGAGGATGGTCGTACAGTGGTAGTGAGGATGGTCGTACAGTGGTAGTGAGGATGTCCGTACAGTGGTAGAGTGAGGATGGCCGTACAGTGATAGAGTGAGGATGGTCGTACAGTGGTAGTGAGGATGGCCGTACAGTGGTAGTGAGGATGGCCGTACAGTGGTAGAGTGAGGATGGTCGTACAGTGGTAGAGAGAGAATGGTCGTACAGTGGTAGTGAGGATGGTCGTACTTCGGTAGTAAGGATGGTCGTACAGTGGTAGTGAGGATGGTCGTACAGTGGTAGTGAGGATGGTCGTACAGTGGTAAGGTTAGGACAGTCGTACAGTGGTAGAGTGAGGATGGTCGTATAGTGGTAGTGAGGATGGTCGTACAGTGGTAGTGAAGATGGTCGTACAGTGGTAGTGAGGATGGTCGTACAGTGGTAGAGTGTGGATGGTCGTACATTGGTAGAGTGAGGATGGCCGTACAGTGGTAGAGTGAGGATGGTAGTACAGTGGTAGTGAGGATTGTCGTACAGTGGTAGTGAGGATGGCCGTACAGTGGTAGAGTGAGGATGGTCGTAAAGTGGTAGTGAGGTTGGTCGTACAGTGGTAGTGAGGATGGTCGTACAGTGGTAGTGAGGATGGTCGTACAGTGAAATAGTGAGGATGGTCGTACAGTGGTAGTGAAGATGGTCGTACAGTGGTAGAGTGAGGATGGCCGTACAGTGGTAGAGTGAGGATGGTCGTACAGTGGTAGTGAGGATGGCCGTAAAGTGGTAGAGTGAGGATGGTCGTACAGTGGTAGTGAGGATGGTCGTACAGTGGTAGTGAGGATGGTCGTACAGTGAAAGAGTGAGGATGGTCGTACAGTGGTAGTGAAGATGGTCGTACAGTGGTAGTGAGGATGGCCGTACAGTGGTAGAGTGAGGATGGTCGTACAGTGGTAGTGAGGATGGTCGTACAGTGGTAGAGTGAGGATGGTCGTACAGTGGTAAAGTGAGGATGGTCACAGTGGTAGTGAGGAGGGTCGTACAGTGGTAGTGAGGATGGTCGTACAGTGGTAGTGAGGATGGTCGTACAGTGGTAGTGAGGATGGTCTTACAATGGTAGTGAGGATGGTCGTACAGTGGTAGAGTGATAATGGTCGTACAGTGGTAGTGAGGATGGTCGTACAGTGGTAGTGAGGATGGTCGTACAGTGGTAGTGAGGATGGTCGTACAGTGGTAGAGTGAGGATGGTCGTACAGTGGTAGTTAGGATGGTCGTACAGTGGTAGAGAGGATGGTCGTACAGTGGTAGTGAGGATGGCCGCACAGTGGTAGAGTGAGAATGGTCGCACAGTGGTAGTGAGGCGTCTCATCAGGGTCTGCGCTGTTTGCTAGAAGGAATTTATGTAAGAAATATTCTAAATATAGAAATAAATAAACTAGACATCCCTAATTTAGGTAATAAATAATTCCAATTTAGAAGGGAGAGTCCACTAGGCATAAATTGGTTAATGCAATAATTTGATGTTGAAAGAATTTATGTTCGTTACCGCTCTGTAATATTTAAAAGCATGAGATGATAAAAAGTGCGATTATTATTTCTCTATTGATACGTCGCGTTTAACCCCCGTGCTCGAAAACCATAACATCCTTTACGTTTTTATATTTATTTTACAATACCGGTTCAAATGACAAGACATCGTGTTGCGTACAACTCTGGAACTTTTCGGTCAGAAAAACACGCAAAGCCCATAACTCCTCTCTCATTAAACCTTTATATATCGATGATAAGTCGTGACAAAATTTAGACATACCTAATCCGTTGTAATCTCTCTTCATCAAAACCGCCGATTGCGATTCAGTGATTAATTTAAAGCTACCATAAAAGTAAAGTTTTTAAGCAAGGCCCTCTTAAATCTCAAATGGTTTAACATGTTTCAATGTGGTTACACTGTCTTCGAATAAACATGTCCTCCAAAGGTGTTATAGAAATCCCAGATCCAAGATACTGTTCGGGAGACGATGGTGCTGTATATAATTTTTTAGACGGTTTAGTATTAGGATGCAAGTTCTTTAAAATTTAATTCGGATGTACGCGTTTAAACGAAAAATACTGATTATCGTCATCGCATCAAAAATATTTATTGCATGCAATAATATTTTTATTACTGTTTATCGATTGATTTTTTTCCTTCACATTATAATCTGTGCTGATCAATTTAAAAGATTGTAATCAATAGTTGGAAGTCCTTTATGTCAATATATAAAGTACACCTTAGAGTTTAAATCTCAAGTTTGACAATATTCTTTGTTAAATCTTGATTCATCTGAGGTAGAAAATTACTTATACCATTCAGAACGGTTGTCTTTATAACACATGAAAGATTCTTTGTCAAAACCGTACCAGTTTATTTCTTTATTGAAAGGTTTGAGAAAGCTAATCGATGTGCATGCGATTATATACTCATTATTTCCATGTGACGATTATTTACGTGCTTGCTTTCGGGTTTCTGCGCTCAAATATGTGTTCTCGCATGTGATTTGCATATTTATTCAAAGTGATGTGATATTATCGAACAATCAAAGCGAGAAAACAAGTCACTTATGTTGCTTTGTAACCTTCTGGATATGCACGAACTACACTTGGGTATAGAAATAGACTTCGTAACCTATTGTAAAAATGGAAGTTGACGATAAGGTATATTTATTTTTGTATATTATTGCTAAGACAATATTTTTCTGAGAACAATAAAAACAATGTAGTGTCTCAAATAAAATTTGTATATTAAAGATTGCATTAATTTTAATTCTTATCAATATATAAAAACCCGATCCCCTTAAAATAACCATGATTAATTAAACTTTAGTTGTATAATTATTTATGTTCTATAACTGTTTTATTACCATTTTACAATATCATCTTTATTTTAATTGTAGAAGTAGTAGTAGTAGTAGTAGTAGTAGTAGTAGTAGTAGTAGTAGTAGTAGTAGTAGTAGTAGTAGGAGTAGTAGTAGTAGTAGTAGCAGCAGCAGCAGCAGCAGCAGTAGTAGTAGTAGTAGTAGAAGTAGTAGTAGTAGTAGTAGTAGAAGTAGTAGTAGTAGTAGTAGTGGTAGCAGCAGCAGAGCAGCAGCAACAGCAGTAGTAGAAGTAGTCGCTGTAAAAGTAATAGTAATAGTAGTAATAGCAGCAGCAGAAGGAGTAATATAACTAGTGATATTTCTATTGCCTGTATCATTACCTCTTTTACCTTTTTTATTATTTATATAGAAGCAGCAAAAAAGCGAAGACTCCAAATCGTATGCATCAGAAGGAGCTAGTCCGTTATTTCCGCGCTCTCCCTCCCAAGAAACGGCTATCAATGTTGACGCTTTCACTCCATATTCAGAGCAGGATAATACCGGATCTGACTTCGCCGATTTCGTATTGTTGACAAATGAAGAGGTACTGCAATTAGATCAACGATTACAGGAGCTCTCCGACCAAGCGCGACGCCATAAAGACGACCATGACAAATGGGAGATTAACGTTAATACAAGAAAACTGAAAATTTCCGGCCGATTGCAAGCTCTCAGTCGACGTCATAGAGATCGTCTGGAGTTGTACGAAAAGATGAGGGAATACATTAGAAGCACTCAGTCAAGGCAAAGCAGTCGTTAAGTATTTTTTTGCAAATTTATGAGAATTGAAAAAGTCATGAACAATGCCATTTTATAAACTGTTTTATTTAACTGCGATTATAAGACCGTTTATTATTTGAGATTGTTATAGTTTATATACTTAATATTTAAATATCTTAAGGTTTCTTTTTATGTAAATACATGCTTTGATATTTTGTATTTATACATACAGTTGACCAAACTTTACAGTGTTTATAATTTAATCACCCCCGCCCCCTTGATAATGTTGCTGCATATGCAGTTTTCACAATTTTACTTGAAAAAACATATTCTTGATAAGGATGTTAAAATCACGATTTGTTGCGAATACTTTGATATGTTTGCTTTAGAAGGCATAAACCAGAAAGTAACAATTTAAAAGCCTTGCGTTATTATGAAAAGGTTCTATTAACTGTTATAGCAATTACAAATTTAAAAGTGTTGTGTTGGCAGGCACATATTTTGAAATACTTTCAAATTGTATGATCTGGATTGAAATTATTGCATTAGTATAGCCCAGTTAAATTCTTGCGTGGGCAGAAACAAGCTGTTAAGTATACCTATGACAAAAAGGAAGTATGGAAAAGGTATTTCAATTGTCGAAACCAGTCAGAGAACCGGCAACCACTGAAAGCTCAGGGATATTCCAAAGCGAGAAATTCTACTCAGCATCCACATTTTTTTTTATTTAATGGTAGTGACATAACTTCTGCATATAACACAATACTTAACATTCACTAATGACTACAAGAGTGTCAACGTGTCTCAAAGTGCGCCCATTAAAAGGTCCGGGCTAAATTGGTCTGTAAATGTTGTTTGATTTGAAATGTGCTTCACGCAATCGGGCTTGTAAGTGACCATGTCTCGAGCTTTTATGCCCTTATACAGAGTCCAATTTTGATGATACGATAAAAATAATTTAGTTAAAAGGATAATAGGTTTACTTTGATCATTTTTTTCCTCCATTTATTCAAAAGCCATACTTCAGAAGCGCTTTAAGTGATCTGGCTGTTAATTAAACTTAGCAAACATATTATACCTACACGCATTTTAAGCAAGTTTCATGATGATCCGATATGAACTACATGTATGTTAGTAAGAGACTTATTAAAGGTATTTTTTCTCCCGTTATTAGTACTAAACGACCATTATTCCGAAGTGCTTATGGACGTTAAGCCGGTTATGTTGGTACAATGTTTCATTGTGATCCGATTTACACAATACAAGTTCGATGGCGAACACGGTAAAATTTAGCCTTGATAAATAATTGAAGGGTAATAACTCAAAATTGCTGCAGGCGATTGGATTGTTATCGAAGTCGTTACACAAACATATAACCAAGTTTCGCGATTATCCTATATAAACTTTTTTAGTAAGAGAGTGAACAAGATTAATACAACTTGTTTTACGAACATTATCGCAAAGTTTCCTGATAATCCTATTAAATGATTTCAGTAAGAACGCGGACAAAATTAATGTTATCCTTTTATTAATAAAATACCATAATCCACAAGTGGTTCAATTGTTCTCGTAATAGGCCCCATTGTTAGCGATCGTCAAATCGTCAAAACAAATTTAGGCAATCGTCTGAAACGGTCACTGTAAAGCATCGACTGGGGGCTTGAACGTTACTGGTTTAAAGGCATTTGTTACCTTTTAAACCTTTGCATGCTGGGAAATTTGTCGTCTGCAATAATGTCGTCTGCTGAATTTCTCAAATAAGCATTTTCTTTTTTTATTTTTTTCAAAGAATACTATCAGAATAGCAAACAGTTTGGATCCTGATGAGACGCCACGTTCTGTGGCGTCTCATCTGGATCCAAACTGTTTGCAAAGGCCTTTAAAATTAGGTTCCAGCGCTGAAAGGGTTAATCATCCTACAAGTAATTCAAAACACATACGTGTAAATAAACGTTAACATTAAAAGCCTTTGATTCGTAAAGCTTCTTTTGCTTATTAAAACTCTAGTTTAGTCTTAAAATTACAGCATATTGTTAAACAAGTTCACGTTTAAGATTTCGACAGCTTTATCATAAGCTTTATAATCTCTTTCGATAATAATTAGGCCAACCAATAATTATTGTTTGACGAGTATATTTACATTTGGGGAAATGCAACAATTGGAGATCGGGTAAACGGAAACCAGCATTTGTAAGGCCTCACAAGCCTATTAATTCCATTAGTAGCGCGCTTGTGGAACATATGAACTATTGACCTCTGTTATTTTATTATTTGCATATTCTGCACTACGTCTTTAATTGTGTCAATGGTTATGTTTGATTAAAAAAGTTTAATCGCAAATGGATCAAGCTTCATTTAATTCGTATCGTTAGAATAACACGATAAATCCTGAACATACGTTGAGTTGGCAAAAAGATATATTTGCACTGAAATAAATATGCCCAATATAGTGGCGGTTTTCATAGGAACGAGCTTTTGGCTAAGAATTTAATTAGTTAAATTACCCCGAACTACCGCAACGAAATAAAACAATATAATTTGTTCCTGGCTTTTTGTTACACAAAAACACGGAATATTAATTGAATTTCTGACACACTTAATAATTGAGAAAAAAAAGGAGTTTGTTCGTGAAAAATATTCACACTGAAAAGAAGAGATGACGGAAACCAGTGGAAGTTATACGTCGGACTCGGATTTGACAGACACGAGTGATGAACTCTATTCAGAAACATCCGACGATGACTACGAACATTATACAAAGAATTATGTTGATGAAAGCACAGATTCGGACGAAACGGATGACGGTAATGACACTTCGATGACGTCATCTGAACAGAATGGCGAAACAGTAGAACGGAAAAACAAACAACAACCTAGAAACAAGTCGGAAGACTTTACGGATGAAGATGACGTCATATTAGTAACGCAATCTGAAAGAGAGTTGCAAGAAGCACGCAAAAGGAAGGGACAGGAAGCATTAAACGAATCAAGGCGGAAGTTTGAGCATTGGGCAGAGAAAATAACGCAAAGGCGGATGTACGCGCTGTCGGATTTCAAAACGCTTCAAAGAAAGCAAAAGGAACGGATGCAATTTTACGAAGACGTCAAGAATTTTGTTAAGAAGAACAAAGTGGCCTCTCGCAAAGGCAAACAAGTGAAGACATCAGTGAAGTAAAAATGATTCATTTTGTATGGCGTATCAATCGTTGCAAAATTCAATGTTTCCATATTTGTATGGTATATTTGTACATAAATGATGCATAAAGCCATATTCTTATGTTTGTGTTGTATAATTTCCAAAATATACGTGTTCTAAACGTTCATATCTGTGTGCAATTATTCTCATAAATTTGTTTAAAGAAATTCATACATACATGTATGTCCTTTAATTTGCATCATGGGAAATATTTTAAAAGGAGTATGCATGAACAGCAAAGATGAATGTAGTGATGTTATTAGAAATCAGTAATGGAGATGTTATGAAGGGCATGGGACAAATGCAGTAAACAATCAAATGCTATGTAGAGACGAGAGGGACATGAGAGGGACAGTAGACATTCAACCAATACCAGAATGAGGCGATGCATTACAAATGCAATTTCATTTGAGACAATAAAAGCATTAACAGTTTTGCATCGGAGATCAAATATATTTGATATATTGTAAACATGGCATAAGAAAAAATTGAAAGAACAAATAAAACAACTCCTATCCTCTAAATACACATATTTAACCTAATGTGTTGTAAACAACGCTTGTGAAAACATGAGCAGCAAATAAAAACTTGATTCCTCATAAAAAGAGGCAACATAAAAACACTAAACATGATATGTACAATATCTACCCCCAAAATAAACGAGACACTAGATGATAGTTAATGTATATTTTATTTTTTCAATTAACATTCATATAGTTAAACAAGAAACTTCGCATAAAAATTAGACAGTTATAAAATATGGTTCACGCTGGGTATGCGGATGCTTTGATAACAGATGGCACTTCAATACCAGATAACAACAAAAGCCCCTCGCGAGAGGTTAGTTCATCAGTTGCTTTTTAAGTTATATCATAAAGATTAGTTTTTTAGACAAGGCGCATGGTCGAGTTTATAAATGGTATATCCTTTCCATTGCAAAGTCTTAAGAAAAACATCACGGAAGAATGGTAGATTTTCCCCCCAAATATAGAAAATTCGGTCGGAAAACAGCATAAACTAGATTAACAGTAAACATTTCAAGAAAATGAAACTACTTAGAAATATTGCAAGAAATTGTTTGATATTCTAGCATGTAGAGTAATCACTCTGCTTCAAATACTGAAATTTTTAAAGTATTCAAAGAAACATAAACGAAGATAGAGCATGTTGTTATAGGTGGTATTCATGAAGTTGCGGATACTTTGATTCCCGATATAGGGCACTTCGGATAACAGAGACTTTCAACAAATTGGGCACTCTGATAACCGAGTTTTATCTTCTACATGAAATGCATTTATGTCTATTATGACTATTTTTACCAAACATTTTGAAGTACGAATCAATTTCCATTGTCAAGCTCGACACATTGGGAATCTATGAATAACGTAATAACATACACACGTAAAATATAACCAATGGCGTTGTTCGTTTTCAAAAATCGTATTACTATTAATTTATATAATTGCTTTTTAAGTGCAAATTGTAAACTAGTGACCTGAAAATCGATAGGGGTCATCTGTGAGTCATGATCAATGTACCTATGAAGTTTCATGATTCTAAGCATAAGCGTTCTTGAGTTATCATCCGGAAATCATGTTACTATTTCGGGTCACCATGACCTTGACCTATGACCTAGTGACCTCAAAATCAAAAGGGGGCCATCTGCGAGTCATGATCAATGTACCTATGAAGTTTCATGATCCTAGGCATAAGCGTTCTTGAGTTATCATCTGGAAACCATTTTACTATTTCGGGTCACCATGACCTTAACCTTTGACCTAGTGACCTGAAAATCAATAGGGAACATCTGCGAGTCATGATCAATGTACCTATGAAGTTTCATGATCATAGCCACAAGCGTTCTTGAGTTATCATCCGGAAACCATTTTACTATTTCGGGTCACTGTGACCTTGACCTTTGATATAGTGACCTGAAAATCAATAGGGGTCAACTGCGAGTCATGATCAATCTACCTATCAAGTTTCATGATCCTAGGCATAAGCATTATTGAGTCATCATCCGGAAACCATTTTACTATTTCGGATCACTGTGACCTTGACCTTTGACCTAGTGTCCTGAAAATCAATAGGGGTCATCTGTGAGTCATCATCAATCTACCTATGAAGTTTCATGATCCTAGGCATAAGCGTTCTTGAGTTATCATCCGGAAACCATTTTACTATTTCGGTTCACCGTGACCTTGACCTTTGACCTAGTGACCTGAAAATCAATAGGGGTCATCTGCCAGTCGTTATCAATCTACCTATGAAGTTTCATGATTCTAGGCATAAGCGTTCTTGAGTTATCATCTGGAAACCATTTTACTATTTCGGGTCACCGTGACCTTGACCTTTGACCTAGTAACCTGAAAATCAATAGGGGTCATCTGCGAGTCCTGATCAATCTACCTATCAAGTTTCATGATCCTAGGCATAAGCGTTCTTGAGTTATCATCCGGAAACCATTTTACTATTTCGGGTCACCGTAACCTTTGACCTAGTGACGTCAAAATCAATAGGGGTCATCTGCGAGTCATGATCAATGTTCCTATGAAGTTTCATGATCATAGGCGTAAGTGTTCTTGAGTTATCATCCGGAAACCACCTGGTGGACCGACATGAGCAAAGCAATATACCCCCTCTTCTTCGAAGGGGGGCATAATAAGATTCAAATGCTTATTTCTGAAGTAATATATTTCAAGTGACGACCGAAAATAATTGTCTAAATAATAAACTTGTTTCTAAATTGAGATTAAGAGAATAGAAAATACAACGGATCATGTGGATCAACACGACTGTGTTCAATTGAACTTATAGAAGAACTCTAGATAAGGGGAGCAAGGGGTCTTAAAGCGGCCAATACACCTTTGTCATTGCTGCTCATTAGAATCGCATCACGAAAACGATACTAATGCGTAGCCACACAATTTAAAAGAGATGTGAAAACTCCCTTTAAATTGAGCTTTACCCTTCCCTTTCCCTGTTATTATTATATTCCAAAAGGATAAGAACATGTTTCGGTAATTCGTTTTTAATTTACGTCAGTACGTACATTTTTATTTATTGACTGCTTACTATGGCAGTATTCTACAGCGAATTCTGCATTTCTGATACACTAAATAGAGTGTGTTATATCTGGTAAAAAGTGTCGAGTTATCTGGAATTGAAGTGCCATTGTCTTTGAGATGATCGGTAAAAGAAGTGTCCATGAACATTTGGAATCCGACTCTTAAAACATTTGAATTTCCTCAAGTACGTTATGCAACTAAAATTTAACATGTTGTAACATTAATGGACATGTTGATCGTTTATATCGATTAGTTGGCACGTTCTTGATTTATTTCAATGTATTTTTATTTTGTTTAAATACGTACTTATCATCGAATTCATGACGATTATCGATGACATTTTATCTCTTTTTTTTATAATCTCCTGCTTTTTTCCACGACTTTCTTGTTCTGCAATACGAAGTACTATACTATTAATCAAACAATGTTACGTGTCTAAAAACCAAATAAACAGAACATAACTGCAAAAAGCTGAAAACTCAAATCTCACGCGTGGCTTTAGTTGTTATCTGGTATCGAAGTGCCATCTGTTATTAAAGTATCCGCATACCCGGCGTGTGGTTGCTCCCACATTTTCTGCTATATGTCAAGATGAACAATTACAAGTATACGGATATTTTTAATCTTTGGTCAATGCTCTCAAATTTGATACATGTCTTATTAACTAACCAGCTACTTTTTCATATTATCCTAGGTTTAATTTTTTTAATATTAGGCATGTCATGATTAACGATAAAAATAAACTGGTGTCTCACAATAGGGCAATTGTGCATCGATTTTCGAGGACATTTCTTTCATTGACACAGAAGATAAATACGAGTATATGTAGCATATAATTGTTATTAGATGCTAGTAATCGTGTGTACAACTGTAGAAGCCAATACAAATATTTAAAATTGCTTATTTACTGATATCCATGTCAATGTTCAACTATATGTTATACTTTAAAATGAGACATAAACATGAATACGGGACAACTCATAAAGATCCACTAAAAATAAAAGCATACTTTATAAAACAAGGTAAACCCATACAAAATCAGTGTTCCAAATCGCAATAGCCAAATTTAAATGCTAGATGAGGTCTGGTAACATCGATTAAACAAGATACAAAATGCTAGTTTTTTTATTTTTGTTGGACAATATATACCATGGGAATTTCCGACGACAATATCCAAACATTTATGAGCAAGTCTAAGATTTGCTCTGAGCAGTGTCGGAAGCATGACTTAGTTCTCATCAATAATCATTACCTTATAAATTAGTGGATCTCAAGCCAGAACGTCCATCTCTTACCAAATCAACAAGTAAAACAAGAGCTGTCACCAAAGTGAGTGTGCCAAATGAAAGCGTATGTAGGGCAATACATGACTAAATGGAACTGTTTCAAGGAAACAATGGCAATGCGGGGAATCACGTGGTCAGATTTGAGAAAAAATGGCCACCGATACTCACTGAAACCGCTTCCGGTTGGTGCTATGATTATCCAAATAAAAACAAGTAAGTAATAAGGTAGATGTACCTGTTTGAAGACTCAATTTCTCCATCGAATCGAGGCATCGGCGGCCATTTTTTCTCAAATCTGACCACGTGATTCCCCGCATTCATGGGGTTTTCCCCATGATTTTGAAGTTGCACTTTATCTAAAATAATAGTGCATGATCTAATAGAAAGCACAGGCATGTGCCCTCCAAATTATGCAAATTAACGTAAACTGAATTAATAAGATCCTGACTCAATCCTGATTCAAGATCATTTTTAAAACTACACAAGATGACGTAGAGAAAGGATTTTTGATGCTAAATTAATAATGACAGAATGTTTGTAATTAAATGTTTTTACACCAATTGTACTTGTTTTAGTGTCTTCCTATTGAAATAAACCTTCATATGGCACTTTTTGTTGTAGGAAGTTTGTATATAGCATAATAGTATTCGGCAGTGTTTATGGAGCAATTTATATCCATGTAAATGTATTCTTTGAATTGGTTACATAGTTATTGATAAGGCAAAACTATTAAATATTACAAAATATTCATTTATGAATTACCTTCAATTGAGAACTGAAAATACTATTAAACTATTAATTATTATTTAAACTAATATACTGTATCATAAATTGTCAATGCACAAAGACCCTGGGGATTTTGATGATAACTCTATAGTTGATATGCTGCCAGTAAAGTCATCTTTTCCGTGATCAATCTCTGAGCCACCTATTTCCGTAACCAAGGTTACCCCTGGGCTTTCAAAAACAGACGACTCGCTTGAGGTTGGGTTGGTTAGTAATGCGCTTTCCTCTGCTTCATTGTCTATCTGGTGTTTTGCAATTTGCTGAAGAAATAACAATACCTGTTACTAAAATACTACTAAAAATCATAGAAAGCAGAATAATGAATAAATTTCACTTAAAAATATTATTTCCTCCTGAATTTTTGTAACTGATAGGAAAAAATATGTTGCTCATGATGTTTCCTCTTTACTAAACATCTTTGTGTAATAATAGTAAATGGTTATATTCATATTTTTTTATAAATCAAAATTACAAGTCAGGGGTCGACAATTTTTTTTCCAGCAACTTGCACTGCAGGGCGAGTAGCTAAGAATTTTCACTTGCCCTGCTGAAATATGTACTTTCCTTGCAATTTATTAAAACATGCAATAAATCAGTAACTAATATGTTTTATTGTGATTTTGTATTGGTTTTCAAGTAGAACTGTTAGTGTTAACTCATGAACTTCAATAAAGTTAATAAACTGTTTTAACACACTTTTACTTTGTTTTTCATTTTGCCCTCATGGTCACGTTCATTATGATTACACTTTAGGAGCACTGGAAAGTCTGTAAGGCATTTTGTTAAACTCAAACAAGCCTTTGTGTGTACAAAAGGCAGTTTTCTCTTTGTCATTTTCTTCCATTAAACTTGCCAAAATCCACTCTTTAAATCTAAAGATACATGTGAAGAATTTAGACAAAATTTTTAGCAGTATTAAAAGACCGTATACCGTACTGTATAGGATACATTCACGGTATCGGCGCGTAACAGGAACGGGACTAATTTTAGCGCAGTGTGCAATAATCAACATCCGGTTAATTGTTAATCCCCGATTAAAAGTTGTTTTGTTTGGTGAAAAGTTTTTAAACTTGAAATTTTTAATCTTTTCGGCCAGAAATGCCACTGGCCCCGCAGGATGAGCGCTGCCGGAATATTCACTCGTCCGGAGCCGATTTCTACTCGTAATTACGAGCGGGGCGAGTGGATCTGTCGATCCCTGCAAGTCTTTTGATCTCTCATTGATCATAACACAATGGATGAAATTTACAATTTTTGTAATCTTTAATCACATGCATGAATTCATGCTATACAATAGTGAAAAAGTACACATTTTAGCAATGTGATTGTTTCCATAATCAGCACAAAAATAGGCAAATAACCTACTCCATCCCCTCATGTCCACCCACTGACCATTCTCCCACCCATCTCAATCCAGCCCCCTACTCCCCGCCACATACCTGAAGAGCCTCTAGCTGTGCTGGGTCCGTGATGACGAAGACCTGCTGTGTGTTGTCTCCCAGGGTGAAGGCCAGCCCTCCGTGCTGAATGAGAGTCTGGCTGTTGAGGGTTGCCTGTAGTCCCTCCCCCAGCATGCTCAGTCCATCTACCAGGGCAAACTGGAACACAGCAATGCACACCATATAGGTGTGGTGTGGGTAGACACCTTTTAAGGCCAATTTGAAGTGTGGTGTTGTCTTTTAGTTTCATATGTATGCAAGTCGAGGGTTTCCCCCCTTCACATCATTTATTGAGTTCAAATGCAACCTTTACCACAAACTTTTCCCGGTTTTATAGAGCTGCACTATTCATTCTAGAATTGTGCCACTTTGCCAAGTGATAGTATGCAACATTGTAATTACTTTGTCAGCCAGGCCCGTAGCAACAGATGAAAGGTTTAAAAAATCTCTAAAATGGCTGTGAAAGCCTGTGAAGTCTACAGATGCTATCTGGAACTGAATTTGCTGCCAGCAGTGAAATTTTTGGTTGGAGGAGACTTCCTTGAAATAGAAGATCCTTTGCAAACAGTTTGGATCCAGATGAGACGCCACACAACGTGGCGTCTCATCTGGATCCAAACTGTTTGCTATGCACATGAATTAAGCCCAGTTTTCACATATACATGTTGGTATCATTAGAGCTTTATTTACATCTGTCTATGACGCACAGTGGTGTTTTTTTAAGTAAGGGGGAAACAAACAAGAGCTGTCAGAGGACAGCGCGCTCGACTATCGAGTGCTTGACAGTATAACGTAAGCCATCATGGAGAGGGGGGTATAATGTGGGTGTGTAGTCATTTAATAGATGATCTTTCAAAAAAAAAGAAAAAACAAGAGCTGTCACCATAGGATGACTTATGCCCCCTATAAACGCTTGATAGAAGTTATGAGCTTTTTTCGAAACCTAAACACAGATTTTGAAACCTAAACGCGGACCCTAAGTTCAAGGTCAAGGTCACAGGGGTTAAAATTTGTGTGCGTATGGAAAGGCCTTGTCCGTATACACATGCAAACCAAATATGAAGGTTATATCTCAAGGGACATAGAAGTTATGAGCATTTTTCAAATCCTAAACACAGATTTTGAAACCTAAACGCGGACCCTAAGTTCAAGGTCACAGGGGTCAAAATTTGTGTGCGTATGGAAAGGCCTTGTCCGTATACACATGCAAACCAAATATGAAGGTTATATCTCAAGGGACATAGAAGTTATGAGCATTTTTCAAAACCTAAACACAGATTTGAAACCTAAACGCGGACCCTAACTTCAAGGTGAAGGTCACAGGGGTAAAAAAATGTGTGCATATGGAAAGGCCTTGTCCATATACACATGCATACCAAATATGAAGGTTATATCTCAAGGGACATAGAAGTTATGAGCATTTTTTGAAACCTAAACGCAGGTTTCGAAACCAAAACGCGGACCCTAACTTCACGGTCAAGGTCACAGGGGTAAAAATGTGTGTGTGTATGGAGAGGCCTTGTCCATATACACATGCATACCAAATATGAAGATTATATCTCAAGGGACATAGAAGTTATGAGCATTTTTCAAACCTAATCGCAGATTTCGAAACCTAACACGGACCTTAAGTTCAAGGTCAAGGTCACAGGGGTAAAAAATTTTGTGTGTATGGAAAGGCCTTGTCCATATACACATGCATACCAAATATGAAGGTTATATCTCAAGGGACATAGAAGTTATGAGCATTTTTCTAAACCTAAAAGCAGATTTTGAAACCTAAACGCGGACTCTAAGTTCAAGGTCAAGGTCACAGGGAAAAAAAAATGTGTGCGTATGGAAAGGCCTTGTCCATATACACATGCATACCAAATTCTTCGAAAAGGGGGCATAAAATTATATTTTTGGGGGGGGGGGGGGATATTCTGGGGTGGGGCGTGGGGGATGGTATCAGTGGAGTCCATTGTGGTATGTCAGGTAAGTGTTGTTTTGTCAAAGTATGAATCAAATCTAATCTTAAATAAAGAAGCTATGGCAATTTAAGCAAAATTTGTTAATTTGACCTTGAAAGTCAAGGTCATTCAAAGGTCAAGGTCAAAGTCAACTTTCATGGTATAGTAACATCATGATAGTAAGAAAGTATTTGAAGTTTGAAAGCAAAAGCCTTGACACTTTAGAAGTAAAGTGGATCTAAACACATAATTTAACAAAATATTCCAAGTTACAAAGACAAAAAAGGGCCATAATTCTTACAAAATGCTTGATACAGTTGTCTGCTCGCGTTTATAGATTGGGGTCATGCTGGTAAAGAAGTTTGCAAGATATGAAAGCAATATGTCAAGGGACATTGAAAATATTTGAGGTGGTACGCAAACTTTAACATAGAGTTATCAATAATATGCATATTCTAAGTGGAAAAAGGGCCATAGTTCTTACAAAATGCTTGATACAGTTGTCTGCTCTTGTTTATAGGTTGGGGGTCATGTTGGTAAAGAAGTATGCAAAATATTAAAGCAATATGTCAAGGGACATAGGAAATATTTGGGGTAGTATGCAAACTTTAACATTTGCACGCTAACGCCGGGGTGAGTAGGATAGCTCCACTATATATATTTCATATATAATAGTCGAGCTAAAAATCATTTCAAAAATGGCCTTATCTTTAAAGCAAAACTAAAAACGTCTACTTATCATCATTAGGCATGTTCACATACATGATTCAAGAACACAATTACCAACTAATAAGGAATGAAAAAGATGTTAAATGTTTGATGTTCAATTTTGGATTATTTGATGTTCTTTCCTGTTCCATTTCGGAGTCATTTTTTAACTGAATACAAGATAATTATGATATATGGAACACGAGTATCACTGTAAGAACTTTACATACAGCACTGGTATGTACCATCAACTATCAAGGCTTCAGGCTGTAAATACTACCTGTTGGTGTTGGCTGGAGGAGTTGATGACCAGAGTTCTGGCTACCCCTGCTTCCTGGGACACATTGAGGAAGGACAAACGCTGTTTCTTGCCGGGCGGTTCCAATGGTTCTCCATCGTCAATTTCTCCGTTTATTATCCCATCTTCCTCATTAAAACCTGAAGAAGAACCAGCAGTAGTTGGTGTGTGTGTGTGTGTGTTTTTGTGGGTATGTTGTTGTTGTTTTTTATCTTTATTTTCTTTTCATTAGTTGCAATCTCATTTAATTCACTTCAAACAACAACACTGAACATAGTTAAAAGTGAAAAGACGTTAGGACAGTAAAGAAATGGTAAGACAGATATATTACAATATCCTTATACAGCTATCATAAACCACACCTAACAATTATTACAAGCAATAAATACTGCAAACCTGTGATGCTAATATGCTTATATTGTGACCATAAAAAAGACTTCAAGTAGAACAATACTGAGACAGTCTGTCATTGACAATGTTGTAGGTAAAGATCAGATACTTTATCCCAAACAACGTCTTAAAAAGTTTAAGCCTAGGATATGCCTGACATTAGGTCAAACATTTTTTAGTATTTGAACGGCCAGAACTTTGAAAACAAGACCAGTAAAAGTTCATCCAAGATTGTGGCATGTAATGTTTTTTTGGAATTTTGTGGGGACTGAAAGTCCCACACTAATATAATGCAACAAAGCACCTTTAGAGCCGTCCTGATAGATCAACTCCTCTCCGTCTGCTGTCACATTCTCCCCATGCGTTGTACGTTTGTGCATGGCGAGCGTGGATGTCTGGCGGTATGTTTTGCCGCACCGTTCACATGTGTAAGGCTTGGAGTGAGTATGAACGACATGGTGCTTGTAGAGGCTTGAGTACTCAGTAAACCGCTTCCCGCAACCCATCACTGTGCAAACATAAGGCTTCTCACCTGGCAAATTCAGAGAACATATTCATACTCATGCAATGTGTTATTCTCAAATTATAGGCCAGTCTTGATGATTTGTTTACTTAGTATTTTGTTCCCTTTTCAACAGAATTGCAGTCAGATCATAATGGATTGTTGACCACCCCAAACTGTTCTTAAGTAAGCTGGCTAACTAGTACTTAATGAATGCACATATCTGTTAGTGACAACTGCCCTAGAATCTCTAAGGGACCTTTTCACAGATTTAAAAATGTATTACTTTTAATACTTTCATAAACAAGATCTGTGTTTGTGAAACACAGCGCCCCCTACTGTGCCACTTTGAAGCCATATATTTGACCTTTGTCCTTGAAGGATGACCTTCACCTTTCACCACTCAAAATGTGCAGCTCCATAAGATACACATGCATGCCAAATATTGAGTTGCTATCTTCAATATTGCGAAAGTTATCGCAAAACTTTAACCAAGGTTAACATTTTAGGATAAACCGACCGACCCCACTGACCGACCGACAGACAGACAGACAGGTCGAAAACAATATATCCCCGATCATGAGATCAGGGGGCATAAAAATCCCCATACAAAATAAGTGTCTAGGCCACTTAATCAAACGTTCAACAAGCCATCCTAAGATTTGTAGACCAGCCATGAACCAACGGAGCATGCCCTCACATCCCATTCTACTTCATAAAGGGAAACATTTTCCATTCTCTCCTCACAATAAATCTACCGCTGACAGAAAGGTCCCTCCATATGTTAGATGAGACTTTATACATACAAATTGTATCTGGTTATCCAATGACATGGCTAAAATATTAAGTATCAGCGCATGTATTCAAAACATTTTGATTTTAATCTTTTTATTTTTTTGTTGACATATAAGTATGCTATATCGTCTTATATATTTGCTGTGTAACTAATTGAAAGCTTCATAACAAGGAAATGTACAACTTGTAAATACACGTACAAGGTTCAGTTCAAAATCCCTTAATCATGGCTCATGTTTTCAGACAGTTCTGTTATAAATGACAGTGCTTTTAGCAAGAAAACTAGGAGCAGGAATCTCTTCCATCGGATTTAAAGTAACATTATTGTATGATAAAAAATTTAATAAGTATTACCTATAAAATATCTACAATAACTCTTTTAACCTAACCTTTTATTAAACATTTGTGTCTTGTTCTGAGAAAACTGGGCTTAATTCATTTGAGGAAAGTGTCATCCCAGATTAGCCTGTGCAGTCCGCACAGGCTAATCAGGGACGACACTTTCCGCCTAAGCTTGATTTTTGGTAATGAGGGACTTCCTTGAAACTAAAAATACCATTTAAGCGGAAAGTGTCGTCCCTGATTAGCCTGTGCTGACTGCACAGGCTTATCTGGGACAACACTTTACGCACATGAATTAAGCCCAGTTTTCTCAGAACAATACACATTTATAAAGCATTCAAAAGAAGATGTATTATAAGAGCCTTAGTCTGAAAAACCTGGGTTCATGCATGTGCATAAAGTGTTGTCCCAGATTAGCCTGTGCAGTGCGCAGACTAATAATGGACTGCAATTTCCGCAGACGATGGATTTTCCTTTAGAAGAGACAACCTCTAATAAACCAGAAATTCCTTAAAAGTGGAAAGTGTTGCACCCGATAAGCCTGTGCGGACTGCAAGGCAAATCTGAGACATTACTTTACCAACAAACCCACCAAGGCTCAAGTGTATCAGCAATAACCTCACCAGTATGAATGCGCACGTGGTTCTTGTAGTTGGTAGCCGAGGCAAATGCCCTCCCGCAGTCCTCCTCAGGGCAGATGTATGGACGCTCGCCTGTGTGAGTGCGGATGTGCACCTTACGGATGTTAGACGTTGTGAACGAGCGGTCACACCCAACAAATGGGCACTTGAAAGGCTTCTCTCCTGTAACATATGAGTCGTGTTCAGGCTAAACAGGGCTTAGTGAATATGTGTAAAGTGTTGCCCCATATTAGTCTGTGCAGTCTGCACAGGCTTACCAGGGACATCACTTTTGCCTTGTATGTATTTTAAAGAAAGTATCTCCGGAACCAAAATCGAGTAAAGGCAGAAAGTGTCTTCCCTGATAAGCCTGTGGGCAATGTTTGGTTACATTTAAAATAATATGGTATCAGGGCATGCAATCATGATTTTAAAATTGTGACTGTTTGATAGAAAAAGTAAAACTTCAAAAGGCCAGGAGGAAAATTCTGAGGTGCCTTCTTACATAATATTATATGCAAATTACAGTGAGATTTTACAATTCACATGCATGTATGATTTACAATATCTGAGCTGATATTTCAAGCTAAATACAGAACACAATTTAGTAATTCAGAGGCATGTATACTGTGTGTAATCTTAGCTGATGTTTAAAGCATACATTCTTGCAACAGACGATAAATAAACAGTTTTATAGATAAAACAGCACAATTTGATGAGGCATGTATGATAAAGAAAGATGTTTCTGTCATTTTGACACCAAAAAAATATACTGCAGCTTATAATAAGCATGTCCAAAACTTATGAGGGTTTGAAACGGTAACACTCATAAAATAAATACAGGTCTTTGTTTTGATAAATGGTTACAAGAAAAAACAAGCCAGCATACCTGTGTGCGTGCGGACATGTTTCTGCAGATCCCCAGATGTCTTGAAGGCCTTGTCACAGTTCTGCTGGGGACATTTGTATGGTTTCTCCCCTGTGTGTACCCGCATGTGTGACTTGAGGCCGTACCCCGTGGCAAACGCCTTGTCACAGCGCTCATACTCACACTTGAACGGGCGGTCCCCTGTGTGTGATCTCTCATGGACCTGATACAGATATTGTGTGCGGTCATTTTTGGGGGGAAAAGGGGAGCTGGGTTAGTTTTTTTAAGTTTTGTTAGTATGGCAAGAGTCAAGATTCATATTGTAGCCAGATATCAACGTATCTGATTCCTGAAATAGCAAATTTTAAGCATGAAATTTGCAAGTAAATGTTTTCTGTATTCATATACTTGACTCGAAGAGCACCGATTAAAATTAGCCCAGGCCTGCCTACCCGTAGATGGTGCAGTGTAGTGTAGTATCGTCCGCATCCCTCAAACTTACAGCAATATCCCTTCTCTAGGATTAACTGGCCAACCTTCTCCCCATCGATACTTTGTACCTGTAATCAACAGACAGATAGACAATGACTTCCATGTTGATCTTACATTTCTGATAGCATAAAAATTGTATGAATTAATCACTGATATGTCAATAGCTTTTGCCATGACTCAAAACGTTTTTGAATGTCAAGATGTTTTTGAACTATCTAGCTTTTTGTGAAGATTCTTATTGGTATTGAAAATTAACCCTTTGCATGCTGGGAAATTTGTCGTCTGCTAAAATGTCGTCTGCAGAATTTCTAAAATTAGCATTTTCTTCGAATTTTTTTCAAAGAATACTATCAGAATAGCAAACAGTTTGGATCTGGATCCAAACTGTTTGCAAAGGCCTTTAAAATTCAGCTCCAGCGCTTTAAGGGTTAATTTTTACAATGATGTTTCAGAGTTTTATTGAACATTTCTTCCCTTAACTATCTTGCAAATTACCTGAAGTAAATAAATATGCAAATATGTAAATAGCTTTTGTTCTTTTTAGTTCAAGGTTTCAAATAGGTTTTAAAACATGTTATCATTAAACAATTCTACAAAACAACAACATAAACTTACAACAGTTGCAGTAGAAGACATCTTGTCTCCACCAGTACCAGACACACCTGGGTATGGGCCCACTGTGGTCACCTGAAATAAACATTCATACAAACATTACAAAACTGTACAATATACCAGCTTACAAATGATATTTTAGCAATGAGAGCCCTGATATAGTCCTCTTTTTCAATACAGTGTCTGTTTTCAATGCATTTAGCACAGAACAGTGATCAAATGAAAAGCAAATAGAAAACAGTAAATATTAGGATTGTCAATGAAAAAACGGATACTTCAAAATCTGATTCTCCCAAAAATGGGTTACTTAGTATTTGGATAGTATTTCAGTATCGGAATATTAGTATAAACAAGAGCACCGCCTTGCGGGTGCAGACCGCTCATCTATTTTCTTTTTAAAGGTGAAGGGACTCTCATTTTCAATCACAAAGGAGGGAGGAGTGGAGTGAAGAGGGGTGTATAGTGTGGGGTTGTGGACATTTATTACATTATCTTCCAAAAAAGCGAAAAAAAAAAAAAAAAAATAAAAATCGGGGGGGGGGGGGGGGGTATAGTGTGAGGGTGTGGTGATAATTTGTGAGATGATCTTAAAAAAAAAAAAAAAAAAAAAAAAAAAAAATCAAAAAAAAAATTTGGGGGGGGGGGTGGGGGGGGTGGGGTGGGGGTATAGTGTGAGGGTGTGGTGGTCATTTGTGAGATGATCTTATAAAAAAAAAAAAAAAAAAAAAAAATTAGGGGGGGGGGGGGAGGGGGGGGAGGGGGGGGAGGGCACGGGGGATGGTTTGGGTGAAGTCTATTGTGGTATGTCAGGTAAGAGTAGTTTCATCAAAGTATCAATCAAATCTAATCATAAATAAAGAAGTTATGGCAATTTTAGCAAAATTTAATAATTTGACCTTGAGAGTCAAGGTCATTCAAAGGTCAAAGTAAAATTCAAGTTGCCAGGTACAGTAACCTCATGATAGCATGTAAGTATTTGAAGTTTGAAAGCAATAGCCTTGATACTTCGAGTGGATCGAAACACAAAATTTAACCATATATTAAAAGTTACTAAGTCAAAAAAGGGCCATAATTCCGTAACAATGACAACCAGAGTTATGCAACTTGTCCTTTTACTGTACCCTTATGATAGTTTGTGAGTGTTCCAAGTATGAAAGCAATATCTATGATACTTTAGGGGTAAAGTGACCAAAACATAAATCTTAACCAAATTTTCAATTTTCTAAGTATAAAGGGCCCATAATTCCGTCCAAATGCCAGTCAGAGTTACATAACTTTGCCTGCACCGTCCCCTTATGATAGTTCATAAATCTTGCAAGTATGAAAGCAATAGCTTTGATACTGTAGGAATAAAGTGGACCTAAACACAAAACTTAATCAAATTTTCAATTTTCTAAGTATAAAAAGGGCACATAATTCTGTCAAAATGCCAGTCAGAGTTACATTACTTTGCCTGCACAGTCCCCTTATGATAGTTAGTAAGTGTTGCAAGTATGAAAGCAATAGCTTTGATGCTTAAGGAATAAAATGGACCTAAACACAAAACTTAACCAAAATTGTCAATTTTCTAAGTATAAAAAGGGCACATAATTCTGTCAAAATGCATGCCAGAGTTATCTAACTTTGCCTGCCCAGTCCCCTCATGATAGTAAGTAAGTGTACCAAGTTTGAATGCAATAGCATTGATACTTACTGAGAAAAGTGGAACTAAACGCAAAACTTAACCAAAATTTGCAATTTTTTAAGTACAAAAAGGGCACATAATTCTGTCAAAATGCACGCCAGAGTTATCTAACTTTGCCTGCCTAGTCCCCTCATGATAGTAAGTAAGTGTACCAAGTTTGAATGCAATAGCATTGATACTTTCTGAGAAAAGTGGACCTAAACGCAAAACTTAACCGGACGCCGACGCCAACGCCAACGCCAACGCCAACGCCAACGCCAACGCCGACGCCAAGGTGATGACAATAGCTCATAATTTTTTTTCAAAAAATAGATGAGCTAAAAAAGACAAAACAGTTAACTTACTTACACAATATGGCACCAATGCCATGTTTTCCTTTTTACTAATACAATTGTAACAAGCTGAAGTCCTCTTTAGGCATTCTCATTCACTAAGAAATTTCATAAACATGCTCAATTGATATGCAATTAACTGACTGACAACATAAACAACAGATACAACAGGGCTGTTAAAATTAAATGTCACAATTTGTTATGCCAACTAGATTACTAATTTGTGAAAATAGTTGGTTCTCTACCAATAAACTGTCTATTATCGATGTTAACAGAAATTAAATGTATCTAGCATATTCATATGTTGAATATTTTATTTTATTATTAAATATGACACAACTTTAAAATTACCAGGACTGTCCTTGTTTTTATTGTATCAGAAGCATGGACTTGTTTTCCATACAGTTTACAAGACACACACAACTTAAGTCATTGCATACCTAATTAAAATTAATTTGGATTATATAAATGTATACTATTTAATTAATTGAAAGCTAATAAGACATTTTACCAACATTTAATTATCAATTTTTATTCATTTGAAGGTGCTTATTTGAAGAAATGATTTTTTTAAGAAAACAAAGTTCATTTCAAAAAGTTTAAAAACACTTGGTGCAATTGCAATAAAATGTGTGGTTTATATGCATATATTTATATGAGCCATCGCCTGATGTTGCATATTATAAAAAGCTAGTTCTTTATCAGTAATTTTGCAGCTGATTTTTATTTATTTGAATTAGTTTGTATTAATTACCTTTACTAAAAGAATCCACAAATATGACTGCACATTTCTGGCCCATACATGCCAGACGTCCTGATCTCGGCGGGACAGTCCTGCTTTTGGGATCTTTGTCCCGGCATCCCGATATGAGACAATTTGTCCCGACATTCGTTAAAAACAATGTAAGGTCTATAAGTTCCCAATAAAATTCGCTTATCAAGCTCTTTCTGGATAAAACTTACCATCGCTAATTCCTTTATTGCCTCCAATTAACAACCCACTTCTACTACTTGAGTGCACCAGTGTTGTTTTTGACACCTTATCAGCGATTTATCGGCAACTTATTGATTTAATCAGCATTCACACCATGGTGTTTTTATGATAAGGGTCACTAATCGTTATCGAAAGATGTATCGTACAGAAATAAACGCCACCTGCGTTTGTATTTCATGGCCCAAACAAGTCTATTATCCTGTGTATTATACAACCTAAGGTTATTAAAACCTGTCAAAACACCGATTTTGTACAACAAACAAATTGAATGCTGACCAATACACATTGATGTTTCTCACAATTAACTTTCGTTTCGTTTTCGACTGATTTTCAGAAAATAGTTTGTACATATTGCATTAATATAAATTTAGAGTTTATTTACAATTGGTTGAATAAGAACAGTGCTCGATGCGCTCACATTGTGTCACACAATTTACATATGTTCAAGGGGATATCCCTGTACCAATTGGATGTCAAATCAAGGCATACAGGGATACCCCACATTTCAGTTTATGGAGTGTGTTTACTTCCGGAAAATGGAGAACATCTGTGTTCACGAAATTCTGAACACACATTTATCATCAATATTGGGCAGAAATTTAGAGTTGTTGTAAGTAATATACTGACTACTGACTAGAGAAAAGGTGGAATGATTGATCTTTGAGGTGTCCCGCTTTTTGGTCAAATTTCCCGACAATTTTTATGAAAAGTCCCTATTTGGACCTGAAAACTTCTGGCATGGTTTTCATACTTTGCCTAGTTGCTACGCCAACAAACAGTTGCGTCAAGTTTGATGATAAAATGTTAATAACTATTCGATGTAGAGGACATGCAATGTTCATTTTGCCTTTTTTATAATTCAAGGGCTATTATTCTATAATGCTTCAAAGAATCTGGCTGTTAATCAACCTTGGAAAAAATATATATGACCTACATACATTATCATCAAGTAACATGATGATTTCATTTAAACGGAGAGTGAACAACATTGTCCCGAACAACACCTACCTGAAGCCTGTCCAAGGTAATTCCATTATATGTCCTGTTTTTAAACAGTCATATACAAATTACCGTAAACCCTTTGCATGCTGGAAAATTTTTTGTCTGCTAAAATGTTGTCTGCTTAATTTCTAAAATTAGCATTTTCTTCGATTTTTTTTCAAAGAATATTATCAGAATAGCAAACAGTTTGGATCCTGATGAGACGCCATGTTCTGTGGCGTCTCATCTGGATCCAAACTGTTTGCAAAGGCCTTCAAAATTTGGTTCCAGCACAGAAAGAGTTAAGTTCCAGAGGGGGTGCGCCAAAATCACTGAATCTTAGGAATCGACAGGTAAGTCTTTAACACAATTTAACCTGCCACCTAAAGGATTGGCTGGGCATTGGGGAAAAAAATACAAACAATGCAGGTCAAAGTATGTACATGGCTATGATAATTTTGTTTCTTGACACCAGTGATGGATTTGATACTATTCTGTTCAGTGTTTTGATGACTTATTTAAGAAAACATTTAAAAACTGCGGAATACCTGTGCCTCTCCTGACAAAGGGTCGACGTTGATAATGGCGTTAGATAGCACGTCCTGCACGCTGGAACTATGGCTGGTCAGCTGATCTAAGGTCAAGGTCGAAGGCTCAAGATGGCGCCCATCCTGCAGACCTCCAGTGCTAGAAGGTTGTGTGGCCAGGTAGGCTGTGGTGCCATCCTCCAGGATTATGGCTTGCAGATTGTCTGCACAACAACATATGAATATATCATTAGCCTTGTTTGTTAATTCATTTTCTTTCTACAGCATTACACTGTTGTCAATGTTGTCAGTTTCAGTTTACATGCAGAACTCTCAATTGGATAACTGGTTTACCAGTATTTTGTGGACATATGCGTCATATTCTGAGAAAACTGGGCATAATGCATGTGCCTAAAGTGTCGTCCCAGATTAGCCTGTGCAGTCTGCACAGGCTAATCAGGGTCATCACTTTCCACTTAAACCACATCTTTCGTTAAAATGAAGTCTCTTGCTAGCAAAAATCCAATTAAGGCGGAAAGTGTCGTCCCTGATTTGCCAGGCTAATCTGGGACGACACTTTACGCACATGCATTATGCCCAGTTTTGTCAGAACGCGGCTCATATGAATACTGAAATGTACATGTACCCTCTGTGAATAAGAGGTAGAGAAAGAATGACCACAGAAAGAATTTCATGATCAAGCAACACAATAACACAAGGCACACAGGAATAATCAGCTGACACAGTGACTAAATTATTACACCTCATACCATGGTCTTGCTTGTTAATAAGTACTGGTCTTGCTTGTTAATAAGTACATCTGTGTACAATATATGCATAAGCAGCTTGGAACACTATAGATATGCTAAAAGATATTTTGGGTACCTTTAACAGCCTGGTTTATGTAGCTGGTAGTGTTCTCATCCAGCATGGAGACACCCGAGGTGGTGTCCACACTTGACATTGACGTGTTCATCAGGTTCATTGAAGGAACTGACCAAGGGGAGTCAAAAAGGATTGTTTTAAGCATGACACAGTGAATTTATTAAGAACACATTAGAATTTATTAAGTTGTGTAAGGCCTTCAACATATGCAAAATGCATTATAAAAACGTTTACAATAATAAACCAATTAAAGTTCCCAGTTTGTGTCTTCAGTTGGTTCATTTAAAGGTAATTTGTTGAAATTAAATTAAATCTAGTAATAAATCAACATTTGATAAACTTTGTAAGTAATTTTTCCTGGCAAACAGACTCATGCAAATTAACTTATCTCACCTTATGACTAACATAAATGAAACAAGAGATTGCCAAGCAATATGGTGACCTGCCGGTAAAACTCCACCATTGTCAGTAATTGTTTAAACATTTTTTTATATGTGTTGCCATAGCAACCAGAATTCTTGACGTAGGAACAAAATGAAATGACGTGCATAATCTCCATATTGCCATCTATCCATGTTTCAGGTTTCATGAAAAAATATTGAGAACTTTAAAGTTATCACAGGATTCAGAAAAGGGTGACGGACAGACTGACAGACAGACAGTATGACAGACAGACAGAGCGCAAACCATAAGTCCCCTCCAGTTTCTCCGGTAGGGGACAATAAAACATTCATGATGAAGCTATTGTACAGTGGATTAAAAATGTTTGCCTAACGACCAGGAAGTCACAGATTTGGTCCACATAATGACAGTCACCAAGTACTGGTTTCACCCAGGAAACCCACTTCCAAGCGTTTCTATAAGCCTTATGATTTGGATTAAATCGAGCTCAACTTAGTAGGTATAAACCCAAGACAAAATATATGTTCTGTGCTGTGTGAAAAGGGGGTTTAATGCATGTGCGGACTGCACAGGCTAATCTAGGATGACACTTTACGCTTTTATATTTTTTGATTCAAACAAATATCTTCTTAGTAACAATCTTGTTAAGGTGGAAAGTCTCTTCCCTGATTAGCCTGTGTGGACTGCACAGGCTAATCTGGGATGACACCTAACTCACATGCATTAAACCCCCTTTTCACAGAGCATGGCCCATTTCGATTAAAACATGGCTTAATCAATCAAAATGACATACTAATTTCTGATAAAAGATACTCGTTGATTTCTTTTAGGACAATTTATTATAAGAAAAAGAACAGTATAATCAAAGGCAAGGACATTGAAAGCCCTTAATATTGTCACCATGGTTACTATTAACCTGCTTACCTTGATGACCTATGCTCTGCACAACAGCAGTGCTGCCATCTTCCAGGGTTATTGTTTGACCCTCAAGGAATTTTGAGCCAGCTGAAAAGATTCATTATAGCAAGAAATGTTTGTTAAACAGATTTAGCTTATGTATTGTATTGTATATGTTTAACTATCTGTTTTTTCTCTACTCCTGATTTAAATTTGATCAGAAAGCAATTATATTGTTTCCACAAGCAATATTGTAAGACATATCCTAAATTGTTGTATCAAACTCAGATACTCTAAATCTATATGACTCGGCGACCTAGGAATTAAATACAACTTTACCCAACGAACTCAACTGATATCGGTACCCAGAACAGCATCAATGCAGTAATAATTTTTCCACTAAATCAAACACATTTTCCAATGATTAAGTCCTCAGATATTCACATCTAGTTTCATGATTTATTCTTTGTATCTACTAAAATTTTGTAATGGAACTTATTTGATTCTTTGACTTTAAAATGGTGTACAATTTTGCTTTAATGTTTAACTTTAAATTATATTATGCAATAATTATTGTCTTACATTTTTAAATTTTATGATGAATTATAATTTCTTACATTTATCAAATATTGACTGGTCTAGAAAAATAAATTATCAAAGAATGTACACCAGAGTGTGATATAAACCTCCCAGAATGTAAAGCACCAATTTACGTGAAGCCTAGCGTTTCCGTCTTTAAAATTATTAAGTGGTAAGATAAAAGGAAGACCAATCTTGAATAAATTACATTGCTAATTTTGTCCACAACACACAGTTCCTAACACAGTACTGACCAGGTGGCTGTATGAAGGCAGTGTTTCCATCAGCCAGGGTGATAGCCTGCAGCTCCTGTATGGCCGTCCCCAGGACGTGTGTCCCTGTAAGACCTACTGACCCCAGATTGATGCTGACCCCCTGCAGACCAGCCTCATGCCCGTCAGAAACCTGCACAATAGTCATACCTCGGCCATTACCTATCATAATCTGAAATCCATCGCCCAACTCTTACCTGTCAATCACCGGTCATTTAATCAAATATGGGTGAATACAAGTATTTATGTGGTTAGGAAAGGCACATGGTTGCACTTTATACATTTAATTGATTAATCTCAAATCTTTTGAAAAACTACGTTGAAAAACATAAAAGAAATGAATAGATGGAGTATAGTGTGCAAATAAGCATTAGTCAACAACACCAATTATGAGTACAAGAACCTATCCCTTTTGAAGTTATATCTTCCTTTGGAAAAGATGTTAAATACTTGTAACTTTTAGTACTTTTCTATAATCTTCCATTGTTATTCCAATGCATATCTTTGTTGATATTACCTGATGTCCTGCAGAGGGCAGAAGGTACTGTATAACATTTTCCCCTAGTTCACTACCGATGCTAGATGCCACATGTATCGCCTCACTGGCATCTGTCAGAATGCTCCCATCTTCTGACACTGGCAGAATATGTACACCATTCATATGTTCTGCAGGCAGCATTGCATGCTCATTATCATCTTCATCTAGTTTTTGAAAAAGAAATCGTGGTAAAACACCTTCATCAAATTTTAATTTCAAATATTGTTTTTAAACATGAAACTTTAAATAGTGTTTTTAAGCATGAACAAGTCCTAAATTGGGTCACTTTCTACGAAAAAAGGTCCATTAAAACATCTCTTAAAGCTGGTTTGCCTTCTTAATTATTATTCAAAATTGAATTAAAATTATAACGCACTGATTATTATATAAACAAGAGCACCGCATAACGTGTGCATAACAGGTGCCACGCTCGGCTGTGGGTTCAGTTTTGAATAAATGAAAGCTTGACATAATTTTTTTTTTAAGTCACAGTGACCTTGACCTTTGACCAAGTGACCCAAAAATGGTTGTGGCATGTAGAACTCATTAAGGTGCAGCTACATACGAAGTTAAAAAGTTGCAAGTTGAAGCACTTTGATTTTAGAGCCAATGTTCAAAACCTTGACAAAATGTTAAGGTTTTAGCACGACGCAGACGTTGGACACGACAAGCTAGCTATGACAATACCTCCGGGTTTCTCCGAAAACAGCCGGGCTAAAAATTGATGGCTATTATTTCTATATAATTATTGGTTTATAGACACACTATATGCCATGTTGTTGTTTTTTCATTTATAAGCAAAATTGACTAAATAGTATTTACATTTAGTATCTCATTTCAACTCTGTATATAAAAATTGTACACCACTTAATTGAATATGGTGTGTACACGTTTTCAATATTCGAAGTAGAAAACAAATTTGAGTTTCCTGTTCTTCTGCAGGTGCTTATTTTATTTTGATTGGGAAATAATATTGTTTGACCAATATAATCAGACTACAAATGGTAAAAAGATAATGCTCCAACTTGCTTTGATGAAAATAACTGGGCTGGTTTATATAAATGCCTCTAACTTTGTCAATTTTTGTTTCAAAATAAAGTTAACAATAAGGGGGGCATTTAAAGATCACAATAGAGGAAAATATATACTAAGAACAAGAATGGGATCCAATTTTTGCCTCATTAAAAAATAGTTTCACGCAAAAAAATAAGGTAAGGATTACAGCTAACAAGGGCTAATTGTTAATCTACATCCCTGTGACTTAGAAAAGTGACATCAACAGTCATTTATTGTTGATTACTTCAGCAATTGTTCGCCACTAACACTCGGGGACCATATCACATAGTAGTCTAGATGTGGTCCAGCCTTCACACATGACCTTGAAGCACTGCCTGCCACAATGGATTAATTTCAAATTCACATGAAATTAAACGCAATGAAAAGGGCCATCACGATAAGCCCCACCTAAATTCAAGGAAAACCAATTATCAAAACTTTACCTATTGATTTAGTTTTTTCGACACGTTTTCTAAATTGGTGATCGACGTATTATCCAAATAAATGTACAAACCAAGTTTTATAAAGATTGACATAAATGTGGCCCCTATAGAGGTGATAAGACCTGGTGACTGGAGTTTTTGGAAAATGTTACGCTGACTGGAACTCAATGTAGATATTGAAAAGATATACATTCTAACTAAATTAACCCCACTTGAGACACCTACCATCAGGCTCCTGTTTCAGCTGCACTGACAGTTCTCCCTCTGAGTCAAGTATCTGATCTCCGCTGTTCTCCCCAATGTCATCATGGTTACCCAGAGAATGCTCATCATCTGTAGTCGGCGACTTCACCTTGATTCCTTCAGGAATCTCAAAGTTGCTCAGTTGAGAATCACTATCGGCATGGCTCCCTGAAATATACATGTTATAAAGATTCCTGAAGCATTGCTGGAGTAACTGTATATGATTATTTCAAAACATTATTATAAGTTAACATGGGTACATTTATAAAAAAAAATATTGTTAATTCCATTAATACCAATATTATACATACCAAGAAAACTTCAGAAAACGCACTTTTTTATTTATTCTCTTTAAGATAATATTATTTTATTTGTAAGGAAGTGTTTGTAGGTAGGTGGCAATCAAATAAGATTTCCTTAAATAATGTTTAAATTTTACATTTTATAAAAAAAACAATATATGTTTATTAAACATGTATTCCTCCTGACAATGCCTTCCAACTTGAACCAAAATTGCCCCAGTAACATTGACCTTTGACCTCTTAATTTAAAATCCTTTTGGGGTCATCCTTCATCAAGATGAAGAATAACCAGATTACTAATGTATATGATCGAACACATACTCTATTAATTGTATGAAAAGAAAGTGTGTGTTACAACAGTTTGTGACCTTGATCTATGACCTGAAAATATACAGGCATCTTTCTTTCATCTTAAATAGCAAGCACACCAACCTATATGATCATATGTCAAAGCAATCTCTGGATACAGTATTGAAACCAAACTCCTATGAACTTGACCTTGAACGGGATGACCATAAATGTGATGTCTTCCTTTCCATCCAAATAACCACTATAATAATTTGCATGATTTAAGGTCAAAGCCTTCTCAAGATTTTATGGCAAATATGATTTTCTGTTACAACCCATTTTACCTTGAAATTTCACCTTTTGCCCTCAAAAATCAATAGGAATCATATAAATCATATCAGTAACCACCATGCTGATAACCTGATTTATATAATCATAGGTAATGTGTTTTCTATATTTTTGTAATGCAGAAACAATAATCATAGGTTATGTGTTTTCTATATTTTTGTAATGCAGAAACAATCTATCTATACTAGCTTGTGCAACGCCATCATGAACTGTGATCTCAAACATTAGGTAAAATGCATCTTTGTTTTCATCCCTTGTAACCATAATTGCAATTTGCTCAATAATCAAAGTGTGCCAAAAATATAATGCCAAAATTATTTTCCTGTTTAAAGACCCTGTAAGCTAGACATTTGGAATGGTGACCTCAAAATCAATATGCCTTCACCTGAAGAAAACAATATACAAATGTGAATGATAATAGGGAAAAGCAAACTCAAGATCATATGCGGAAACAAATTTGAGTATGACAGCCTCTGTGATATTGACCTTAGACCTCAAAGTTCATCCACATCATCCTACTGGCCCAAATACCATGATTACATTTTTCTAAGGTTGTAGGTCATATCTTTCTCCAAATAATGCATCAGCACAAATTGTCTATGGCCTGACAGACTGACATATGCAAAGAAAACTAGAGCTTTGTCACAGATGTGACGAATATCCCACATGCCGCATTGACACAGAAAATTTTGCATGTTGTCATCACAAAAAACAGCAGACACCATGCTCAATGTTTTAAACACACTAAGTGACCCCATGACCTAGTTTTTGACCCAGCATGGCCCATGTTCAAACTTGACCTACACATCATCTAGATACAACTTCTGACCAAGTTTGGTGAAGCTCTGATGAAAACTACTTGAATTAGAGAGCGGACACCATGCTCAATGTTTAAAACGCACTAAGAGACCCCGTGACCTAGTGTTTCATCCGGCATGACCAATATTCGAACTTAACCTAGACATCATATAGATACAACATCTGACCAAGTTTGGTGAAGATCAGATGAAAACAACTTGAAATAGTCTTTATAGAAAGCGGACACTTAATACAGACTGACCGACCGACAAACTGACCGACCGACAAGCTTACTCCTATATACCCCCTTAAACTTGGTTTGTGGGGGTATAATTAATCCCAATTCTTCATAAATGTTATTAGCAAGTTTCATAACAGTTCATATAACAGTGTTTTTTTCACCATTTTGGGAATGGGGCCGGGTCCCTTTGAATCGGGAAAATTCGCGGCGTTTTGACAAAATTTGGGAAATTAGTGTTGTTCTTGTTTTGCTAACAAATGCTTCAAAATTGAGGATACAAGTGTATCCAGTACTATATTTACTAAGGTTGATCTTATATGGAAGGGAGATGAACAAAATATTGATCTAAAAAAAAAAAAAAAAAATATTTTTTTGGTTCCATTGGGAATTTTTAGCTCCCATTTGGGAAAAATATATACTTTTTTCCATTGGGAATGGGTCCGGTTACCGAACCCGATTTTAAATGAAAAACAAGGGACAAAATTGTCACAAAACCAGGTTTTCATTGTGAAAAAAAAATCTGATAAAGGGAGAAAACTCAAACTGAACTTTTGAAATGAACAAACAAAATTAACCCCCTTTGTAAGTTTGTTTTTAAAAAAAAATCTATTTTAAGTCGTGGCGACCTTGACATTGGAGATATTGACGTGATTCTTTCGTGCGACACACCGTCCCATGATGGTGAACAAATGTGCCAAATGATTTTAAAATCTCACAATGAATGACATAGTTATGGCCAGGACAAGCTCATTTATGGCCATTTTTGACCTTTGAACTCAAAGTGTGACCTTGACCTTGGAGATATCGACGTAATTATTTCGCGCGACACACTGTCCAATGATGGTGAACAAATGTGCCAAATGATTTTAAAATCTGACAATGAACGACATAGTTATGGCCCGGACAAGCTTGTTCCGCCCGCCCGCCAGCCCGCCCGCATTCGCCAATCTAATAACCAGTTTTTTCCTTCGGAAAACCTGGTTAATTTTCCTTCGGAAAACCTGGTTAAAAACACTGTATAAGTATATAAAGCATTGAAAGCATACATAAAACTTTAATGCTGACAGGTTCTCTGTGTTCAGATTTGATCTCTACATGATCCAAGCCAGCCATAATAAGGTCATCATGTTCGCTGTCATCTCCCAGGTCTTCCATGCCTCAAAGAAGCCTGAATGGGTTGCTCTTAAAGTAAACAGAGGTTAGAAAATAATATGTGTCGTGTTCTGAGAAAACTGGGCTAAATGCATGTGAGTAAAGTGTCGTCCCAGATTAGCCTGTGCAGTCCGCACAGGCTAATCAGGGATGACACTTTCCGCTTTTATGACATTTTTCGTGAAAATGAAGTCTCTTCTTAGCAAAATCCAATTTAGGCGGAAAGTGTGGTCCCTGATTAGCCTGTGTGAACTGCACAGGCTAATCTGGGAGGACACTTTACGCACATGCATTATGACCAGTTTTCTCAGATTGTGACTCATATTATACAAGAGAAATAAGCCAATGGTAACTTATGTATTTGTTATAGAATACTTGAATGCCATTTTAGTAAGCCTGTTGCTGAAAACAAAATTATACATTTTTATATATTATGCATGTCATGACATGATATTATAGAATTATCTAAAGCTGTGTATATGCTGCTGCAGCTTATTCTAAAGATAATATCTTTTTCGTAATTCAAGGTGAAAAGTAAATTGTAGATACTTGTAAATGCATGTTTTCAATGTGAATCTCAATGTTTTCGCTCTGTTGCAACTTTTTGACCGAGTAGCAAAAATATAACAATTATGTTGAGTGTATCCTTTGCAAATCATAATTTTCTATACTATAGACAAAATTTTCAGAGGGTTAACTAGCCCTAACATGTATCCCCACTACTACCTAAACATATTTATTAATAACAATAGTTTGATGAAATAAGTAATATTACTCTTATTGACCCTATAATTACCATAATTGTACATGTTTACACATAGTAAATAAGAATTTAGTAAATGCAGTACTTCATGTTACTTCATTGGCCATATTAACCAGTATAAATAAAACAGTGTGCTGCATAAATGTTTCAGAAGTAGTGTACATGTATTTTATTAAACGTAGTAACACACACATGTAAAGCTTGAAAAGACAAGTGTGTGACAGGCCCTAAGGCGCTCACCTGAGACCCAGACGAACTTAACTCTGAGCTGGTTATGTTCACTACGTTTTAAAATCAAAATGCCCCCCAAAACTACAATTGTTTTTAACTTAGTTCAGGTATCATAACAATGCACTCTTTGGAATATTCTTAGCAAGTTTCAGGATAAGTAGGTTAAACATGTGATTCCTAGAGTGATTTAAGGTTTGAATCTGTGTGCTATATATATAATACAGGGGTATGGGTTGGTTCCCAATTGAATGAAGTACTGGTATCTGCCAAAATGGCAGTGCTTTCCACAGGATTTTAACATGTCAATTCACGTTCTGTGGTGCATTATTACTCAAAGAAAAACAGCGTCAAAAGACATCATTTGGTGCGCTATGACTCTAAAACTTTCCCGCACAGATAGTAAAATCCCGACTCGAACGAATCCCCAATACATCCGTTTTAACCCAACTATATTACTGTATACTTACTACTTTTTAAGTTTCTATTTATTACCCGATAATCCCGATTTTATAAATCACTTTCTGGTAAATATTTACGATAAAAGCTCTCAATTATTTCTTTAACACACACCTTGCCATTTTTCTAAAGTTTCACAAAAATTTTAAGTGACTATTTATAGATTTGATGAAATATTGCCTCTGAACATGTGTCAATCCCCTGACGTGTTGTGTGCTTGTTAAAACGCTCAATACACGCATGCTTTCTATGCAAATGACGTGACGTTGTACATGCTGCATAATTTTCACGCTCTTTTTAATTGAGAAAAGGATTTGACACAAAATAAATTTGCACTGCTAATTTGAAGTAAGAATATTTTAACGTTGTGGTAACATTTACACTTCGAAGTGTGTTTCAGGTTAAAAACGCGTTAACATCGACTTAAGGGAATGGGTTTCGGATTACAAATTTAATTATTCCCATTTGAGATTTCAACAAATATTAATAGTTGCGTTATGAATTCAACGATAATTTGCTTAAACACTTTACAAGTCGAATAAATGTTTTGACGGAATTATGCATGAAATTCACGTTGTCCACGAGGATTACAGCAGGTTGCCATCATCAGTCTTCTTAGTATCAATTATCGGACCAAATATTTACAAGTGTGCGTAATTAATTCAAATTTGTTACAGCGCATTACGTGTCGAATAAATGTCAGAAAAAAGAGGTGAATCGGTTCTAAAAATGGACATGATGAAATAAACATAATTGTAACCGGGAGTTATTTGCGCAACTGATTCGCTATAAGTAATTAATTGTTTACCACTTGCAATTAATTTCTTGTATTAATTATGAGTCATAGGTAACACTTGTTTACAGTTAAATGGTGTGATTATGATGCCCGAAACCGTCTTTAATGTACTGTACTAGTAACCTGTTTACGCAAATGGTACAACTTTTTGCTAATCAAGCTGCGATAAACTCTTACTTCGTGCCCGATGTCAATCAAAAATAATGGTCGATAGTTAAACCCGCCCTCATAAGCATTCGCGTAACCGATTGGACGATGAACTTCACAATATGATGACTGGAAAGTTACCTGCTACATCCTTTTAGGCATTTAAATGACTGTGTAATGTGGCTAGAATAATGGATACGCGCGTCATGCTATTCTCTTATCAGTTGATTATTCATCACCCCATGTGGTGTTTATGGCAATTACATGTGAAAGTAGGTACCGAGTGCTCTTTTTAAACAGGGAATATTGATACACTGATAGAGAAACATTGATTTTCTTACAATCACCACTTTCTTTTACTGAAAAATACACTGATCTGAAAATTTCAAGCGCCCCGGGCACTCTGATTTAGAAATTCAAGCGCCCCGGCGAGGAATCGTTAAATGGCCTGTGGAAAGCCCTGAATGGTGATAATTACAAATGACGCATATAACAAAATCTAATGCAAATGGTACCATTAAATCAAGAAATAATTGCTTCTAATTTCACTTTGTTATTCTTTCGTACGCTCTATCCACCATATTGGAAACTGTTGTAATGATGCCGACTTTAAGTGTCTTTATCGGTTAGGTCGCATTACAGTTTTTTAGGTTGCATGCAAAGCATAATGTACATAGGCTGCCATGGTGGTATATTCAATGTGTTTATAAAGTTTATTCATCACTTTCCTTAATTGATAACGAATGATGTTTGTTAAGAGATGAGCCGGGAATCTCTGAGCTGAACTGCGATTGTGTTTATGAAGGGGTGCGTATGGACTCCAAGAGCCGTCATAGCAAAAATTATAAAGGCTCTGGGAGTCCATATGCACCCCTTCAGAAACACAATCTCAGTTTTGTTATATACATGGACTAATTAGGAATGGTGCCATTTTATGGAGTCAACTATATTTAGAAGAAAAACGCTGATAGGGGTACGTTTATCCTATATCTATATGTCGCATATGTTATTAAATCTTTATTTATAACTAACAAACACTAGCCTCATACCATTAATCATTATGTGTAAAAAGTTCCTTCAAGATTTTTGAGACAATTGAATATTTAGTTCTGGCTACCAGCAGAATACACTGGCTACCATAACTTCATAATGTCGCTTTTATGACATTTTTCACATTTAACTGATATACTCTTTCACAAAATACTATCTTAAACATTTAAAATTTATCTATTCTGCTCTTACATATCGAGAAAAACAGCGATGTGACAGACTTTCTTGAAATGCGAATCTCCCGAGATTTCACGGTCATATGACGTTATTTCTATTATTAGTAACATACCATGTGCTCAAGTGTTTTCAAATTCAGAAAAACATTTCCCAGTATTTAAGATTATTCTGGCGTGTTTTTTAAACAAATTGTAGTGTAAATACAAACTCAAGGTAAATATTATTTAAAACTACCTGATTCACACTGAAATCAGTCTTATAATCCACCAGACTTGAGTTGTTAATCACAAATAATAGATTTCAGAAAACAAAAGTAATATTTACAATTTCAGCAAAAAATGTCAAGGTCGATCCGAAAGTATCAAAATGAAAACTCGCCACATGACAAAGCGACAATGGCGTCAAAATTGTGAATTTCAGACTGATGAGAGTTATTTTCATCTATTGTAAGATGCATTTGAAACATTTGAACCTTAAAATATTCCCTGATGCAGTAATTTATATTCATTCACCAATGTACGTAGAAATGTATTCAAGAAAATGAGCTTTCTTTGATTTATAGGGTGACATAAATATGTTACGACTCTGGTTGACTTTCGATACGGGGTTGGCTTCAGCGTACAGGTATGTCAATACCATATAAACTGTATGCTGAAGTTTCTTTAGCTATTGAATATTAAAATTACACACAACTTTATACCATTACCACACCGTTCTGCCCTAGCCCAAATTTTTGACGCTCTTAAATATTAAGCTACTTTTTATATGGGTAATATTTGGAGCGTACAAAGGGTGAAAGACCAATTATGTGGTGGGAATTTTTTATTCTTTGTCTATATTGTTGCGCAAGGATTTTGTGCGCAACATTCAAGCCCCGATATAAGACACTTAATAACAACGGATTGCAATAATATTTACATACCTGTGTAGATAATTCATTTCTCGATAATGTTCCGTAAAAATTATGTAATGACACTTTGAATTTTGCACGCCTGAGCAATTTAAATCCAACCACTATTCAATTTTTCAATATCTCTCGATTCGCTCGCTGTGTAGATATAAATCGATAACACGACCTCAATGTAAAGCATCTGGTTTAAAGTGGAAGAATAAACAGCGTAAAATACAGTTTGCGTTCGTCTGTTGTGGTGCAGCGCGTTACATAGTAAACCAATGTTATACTTTTCTGGATTAATTTAGCATTGTTTTTTTTCTAAATTGACAATTAAAAAGTTCTGAAATAAAGTACATCTTTTATTTTTATACTGTACATAAATAATATTGATACAGATCGTACAGTATTGACCTTATCGCAACATCCGGGCACTTGCGTCAGTTAGAGTTACATGCCCCTTGACGACGGTGAAAACAAAAGCGCTGTCGCCATTTTATTTGCATTGAAATATTTAACACTGCTCGCAATTTTCTCAAGTTAAAGCACATCTTCGCGAGCATTTTTTAGAATAAAAATACCCAGAAATAGAAATTCTTCCATAATAAATTTAATTTAATGAACGAACACAAATAAGGATGAAAACAAACAACTAATAAATTTTAAATATATGCAACATATAGTATAGCTGATTTGAACCTCTATATTTGTTACCTTATTACCTTGTTACGTATTAAATAAATTCTCAGGATAAATGTTATTGTTTTTATTTAATTCACACCAATTTCAACACTTTGTTTCCGCATGTTAGGCATTTGAATGCCCCTTTCTTCATCACAAACCGATTATCTCGTTATGATCGGATACTGTCCAGACAAAGAAAACACGGTGTCATAAAGCTAGCTGGGGACCTATACTTGGGGCTCTGCATAAACCACATGTGGTCATTAAACACAATTTATGATACCTCTATGTCATCTCTTATGATACTGAGCAGTCATTTAAGCCAAATTTTTAATGCCAAAATAATTGAATATACAGTTGCTTTATAAAACACGTTGACACCTTAAATAAACATTTAATTAAATTAAATGCAATATTTTTCATTTGATTGTTTGCATCAGTCTTAAAATCGTGTAAGCTTTTGTATTCTGGTGTTTAATTGCCCCTTTGTTTTGCATAATCCGATTATCTCGTTTTGATCAAATATTGTCCAAACTTAACTGACAAGAAGGTGTCATAAACCACACTGGGTGGTCCAGACAGTGTCATTTAACACGATAGATGCCACCATGTCTCCACTTTCTGGTAGTATTAAGCAGTCATTTGGATGAATAATTAACGCCGATGTACTTAACAGTTGCTTAAATTAGATATGTGACATATGGTCAAATATAAAATCATGTCCAATTTGAAATTTACACCGTAAAGATACAAGCCCGATTAATTTATTAAAGTATTTTATAATTATAAAATTTACGTAAAAAAAAGTAATGTATTTAGCGTGTATCAGTTAATTAAAAAGACGTCATTCCGTATTAAGATTTAATGTTACGACAATAAACGATCGACATCATAAAAAAGAAATTACGTTTGACAGCAACGGGGGTAAATAATGTTTGAAAAACAAATATTTATACAGATATATGTGTGTTAATTTTATTATTTGTCACTCGTACTCATTACAATGAACACAACTAAGGCTTTCAGTAAGTCATGTACCAGATGTCCCTACGTATTTTACAGCTTCACATTAGCATGATAAATTGACATAGTAGAAATATAATTATAATGTTCGAAGATAAATGAACCCTGAAAAGAACGACAATACTCATTACATCAACATCTACAAGGATACTCCCATTATTACAGAATAAACGAATTTACCCGGTGTCTCAGTGAGAAAGTTAATCATGAATGTCGCCGTACTCGATCGTCGCCCACTTGGTCGGGTCATTTTTCCAACATCCAGCTTGCAATTTGTACGGACATTCATTAAGTCCAATTAGTTTTATTTTCTGATCATATCGGGCTTTCGAAGTGCAATCTAACCCTTCATAATAGTCAAAAGACATTTAAACACCAAATAAAGGACATTTAATTACCTATCGACTTCCCAATAGGAATGCAATTGACGAAATATCAGCAGAGGTGCCCAATCAGCGTAGTAAATCGACCGTATCTAGGGCATTGTTTTCACCGTCGCTAAGGGACTGCCCCTTTTGTGACGTCATCGCGATAAGGTCAATACCGTCCTTTATAACGTAGAATGTAAGTACATAAAACAACACAGACAGAGGTGCGAAAAAGACATGCATAAACACTTCCTGCAGGTTTTTTTTTCGACTTTTTGGGAAGATAGCCCATGGCTTTGGAATTGGGAATTTCATTGGCATTTTCATGAAATTGGGAAAATAAATTCATTGGCCTTTTTTTCCACACGAAAAGTCCACTGATTAGGGAAATACTAAATTTGATATAACTCTTAATAATCATTCAAATTAAAAGAACAAAATCATAAAAAACTTTGTTAGATGTAATTGAATTAAAATTGAGATAAAGTACGCATTAGACACTTCTTTCTAAAAAAAAAAAAAAAATTTTTTTTTTTTTTGGAAATTGGGAATTTTTGGCCACATTTTGGGAAAAAAGTATACTTTTTGGGATTGGGAACATAGCCGAATTTCGGCTATAAAATCGGGCCAAAAAAAACCCTGTCCTGAAACTTAGAACAGTGAATAGAAACTGCACCATATCTGTTTTGAACATATGCTTATTAAATCGACAAAGATTAGCATACTAGATCTAGTTAGGTAAAAGTCGGTGTTAAAAGCTCATGTTAAATAAAATTACGCGTACACGTTACACCGTAATGCCTTCTTCTGATTGGTTCATATTTAAATCAGTTTCATGACATGGCTACAGGTCAGTGATTGTTTTGCGATTTAAGCAGAAGTTTAACTGAAGAATTTATGCCTTTCTAACTTCGAATCGACGATATTTGATGTAAAAATGAACTTCTGAATTAAAACTGAATGAGTTGGTAATGTTATTTTGCAATTTTACGCAAATTGATGAAAATTTAAACTTTCTGGTTTCCACCACAAAAAAGGTCCTTCAACGACGAGACGTTCCAAAGAATTTAGCCCATATAAAAAGTATCTCTAAATTCTTTGCGCGTCTTATAAATGAGACTACGTTCTGCCCCTTGTGCTTTTACTGCATCTTCTGTACACTACCATACATTTGTTGGCATTAAATAGTTACTCTAAAATTAATCAGAATGATACAGGCTTTTTTATAAAATTTAATTTATATTGAAACCGAAAGTAGAAATACTTAAGTCAAGAATTATCGAACTAAAACGTTAACGTTAATTTGATAAATGTCGTTCTTTTTACCTCGCGGTAGCCATCTTGAATAACTCACTTCATACAGTGTGTTAGATATTTTCTAACATATAATTCGCTTTATTCATGTGAAATCATGTTTGTTTTAAATATGCTGTATAAACCATCTCGGTGCAGAATTTTGTTGTCAAGTTGTCATCTTTTACAAGGAACACTGGGATAACTTACCCAAAAATCCCTTGCATGTACCGCCATGCACTGCGAACAAAACTAGGAACCAACGGAAATGCCTCGAAGTCGGGAAACATTCCATCGGTGGGCGATTGTCGACATCGAAATAACAATGGGCCGCA